>NC_140965.1:63803480-63858480 GCF_056783735.1 Eptatretus burgeri
GCGGTGGAGCACGAACCACTCACTCAGGGCGGTGGAGCACGAACCACTCGCTCAGGGCAGCAGTGCACGAACCACTCGCTCAGGGCGGTGGGGCACGAACCACTCACTCAGGGCGGTGGGGCACGAACCACTCGCTCAGGGCAGCAGAGCACGAACCACTCACTCAGGGTGGCGGAGCATGAACCACTCACTCAGGGCAGTGGAGCACGAACCACTCACTCAGGGCGGTGGAGCATGAACTACTCGCTCAGGGCAGCAGAGCATGAACTACTCGCTCAGGGCGGCGGAGCATGAACCACTCGCTCAGGGCGGTGGAGCATGAACCGCTCACTCAGGGCGGTGGAGCATGAACTACTCGCTCAGGGCAGCAGAGCATGAACGACTCACTCAGGGTGGCGGAGCATGAACCACTCACTCAGGGCAGTGGAGCACGAACCACTCACTCAGGGCGGTGGAGCATGAACTACTCGCTCAGGGCAGCAGAGCATGAACTACTCGCTCAGGGCGGCGGAGCATGAACCACTCACTCAGGGCGGTGGAGCATGAACCGCTCACTCAGGGCGGTGGAGCATGAACTACTCGCTCAGGGCAGCAGAGCATGAACGACTCACTCAGGGCGGTGGAGCACGAACCACTCGCTCAGGGCAGCAGAGCATGAACCACTCGCTCAGGGCGGTGGAGCATGAACTACTCGCTCAGGGCAGCAGAGCATGAACTACTCGCTCAGGGCAGCAGAGCACGAACCACTCGCTCAGGGCGGTGGGGCACAAACCACTCACTCAGGGCAGTGGGGCACGAACCACTCGCTCAGGGCAGCAGAGCACGAACCACTCGCTCAGGGCGGTGGGGCACGAACCACTCACTCAGGGCGGTGGGGCACGAACCACTCGCTCAGAGCAGCAGAGCACGAACCACTCGCTCAGGGCGGTGGGGCACGAACCACTCACTCAGGGCGGTGGGGCACGAACCACTCACTCAGGGCGGTGGGGCACGAACCACTCACTCAGGGCGGTGGAGCACGAACCACTCGCTCAGGGCAGCAGAGCACGAACCACTCACTCAGGGCGGTGGAGCATGAACTACTCGCTCAGGGCAGCAGAGCATGAACCACTCGCTCAGGGTGACGTGGCGGGTAAAAGCGCCTGCAGTGAGTGAACGATTCCCTTAGGACGTAGCGCAGCTCCGCTATCGACTACAAGGCGTTTGGCAAGTGGCTTAAGCACTCATACAAGCACTGAAATTAAAAGGTTGATAAGGAACAGTTGGCCAGGCTGTCGCTGCATATCATGTAGGATCCTTTTAACTTTAAAGCCGGTCTTCACCGCACACGTAGCAGTTGATGAAATAAAATTAATTCATTCAAATAATGATTTTATCCACAAAAGAGTTTCAGCTTAATGCAGAACAACCCAAGAGACATCACAAAGCTCAATCGCCCGGGGAATGAACATTGAAGATAATCCACCATCTTGCTTGCTCAGCTGTGCACGCGTCACGTGGTACATCGGTTCGGGGTCCGCGCAAATGTTATAACTTTATTTTTTTTAACGACCGTTTTTTCCACATTTGCTTTGATTCCCTGTAAAGCCCTTCACAAAAGTAGCCTGGTGTTGGCTTCGCAGTTAGGGTGGTGGCTTGGAATCCGAGGGTCCTGAGTTTGAGTCCCTTTACCATTGAATTAACACCAGGGGGTTGACTCAGCCTGTCATCCTTCCGAGGTCGGCAAAATGAGTACCAGTGTACCGGTAATTGGGGCACTGCATCAGCGGCATAGGTGTGCCCCTAACGAATGATGCAACCAGCAGCCAAAAAAAGGCAGCACACGATGGGAACCTCACAAAACCTCCAAAAATATAGACACAGATCTGACAGACGCTATGGATAGGCAGTTCCTCTGAGGGACAGAGTGCGAGGTGAGCAGTGAATGCATGAAATGATATAGCTCAATGAAACTGGTTAATTTTGGCACATTCCTCAATGTTTTGTTCACTCAAACAGAAGAAAAAGATGTTTAATGGTTTGGAAATTTCACATTTTCTTGTGTATGTATGGAGAAGGAGGGAACACAGCCTGGCTTGCTTACAGTAAATTGGTACAGTATATCGGCTTCCTTGTAAGACTCGTGATTTCTTTACATTGTCAGATTTCACAACGGATTTCTACACTTATTTAGTCCGGACGATATCCAATCCTCAAAAGTGGAATAATATTTCGATGATATACTTTAATTCGTCCGTGAGAGTATATCATGGATAATTGTATCATTTCATGCATGAAATCGCTTCAGAACTGTGGTACTTACAAACGCGATGTACACAGCGATTCGTATCGTAACTATGATGAACAGGCATTCGATAATATGAGTGAGGAAAGTGAAAAAAAAAAAACTTTATCGTTAAGAAATTATTCTGGCCTGTTCCAAATCAAGGCGTGGTTGAGCAGGCCAAAAAAACATGGCGGCTTCACACTCCAGTGAGGTTACCTAGGAAACGCCTTGAGATCCCAGAGAGTGAGGTGGCCGAGGATCGCCCGATGAAGGATATAATTAAATAAGGCCGTTAATTATCTTCAAAAGGGATGTTTTAATTAACCAAAACAACCAATTTTCACTCTTGCACTTCCCTTGGAATTTTCTTGGGATGCATGAAAAATTTCAGGATGCTCAGTTTTATGGTTTCAGACTTATATAGAAGACACACTGACACACACACACACACACACACACACACGCACACACACACACACACACACACACACACACACACACACACACACACACACACACACACACACACGCACACTTTAACCCCAAGAAGTCAGAACTGCAACAATATACATATATGTAAATATTTTTGGGGTTCTCACTACTCGGGGTTAAAAAATGAATCTTTAGTATAACTAAAGTTATTTCTAAAGTTTCTGTTCAAATCAGAGTGATTTAATACATGTGGATAGATATGCATTACATCGGAGGTCCTTTCCCCATTCATGGAGTTTCTTTTCCATCTCACCTTTTATTCTCCTTCTTTCTTCCTCCCTGAACTGGTTCAAACCAACTGATTCACAGTCATATCACCTTTTACATGCTGTCTCTCTTTTCTATATTATTTATACATAGTCGAGGCTCGTGGAAGAGCTAGTAGATTGAACACATCAAGACATAATAGATCGCAAAAAAGAACAATAGAGATGCATGCAAAAGGAACAGTAGAACCCTAACCCTAACCCTACGATCCCAAGCTCACCACCATAACCATTAAGCCAACACCATGCATACCTTCCCCTCCCCACCATCTCCCCACAATACGCACCACCATCCCACACCCCCCTTCACCAGCTCCCCTCCATCCCCCATCACCCCCATAATACCGACTACAGTTAACCAGGCCATAGGCACGAGTTTTGGCAGGAAATGCTGCACCACCCCCCCCCCACCCCACCCCCCAGACCTTGGCGTTATCAGCACTACCACCGAAGTGAGGGGTCATGGCAGGATGCTCCACTCATAAACTGGGCTTATGGGTCAATAATAGCTGTGTGGGGGGTTGGTTCAATAACATCACGGACTGAAGTGGGGGGGGGATCTTAGAAAATAAAGGAGGCACCCAACTGTGGAGGTGGATAGATGCTCCAGGACCTGATGAGGAAAGCTGTGCGAGGTTTCCTGGGGTTTTCTATTGGCACGAGATGTACCCTGCCTGCAGCACTCCCTCCTTCCACCAGAGCCGGAGCCCATATCTCGTGCCACGATCAGCCAGGGCCAGAACCTGCCTTACCATCATGCCAGCTTGTGCTTGTGAGCAGGCACTGGTTTCCCGCCAGGGCTATATTTCACTTGGGATCTCTCTGCGTCCCGTCAGAAGCAGCATTAGTATTTCTATCTTGGCAAAATTCTCCCTAGTTCTTCTTCTTCTTTCTTATTGGTGAAATGTCTGAGGACTTAAGATTTTAGAAAAGATAAAGTGCTACCACTCATACAATGCTCAGGGCGAATAGGGGTTTTCTGTACAAATCGTTATTGCCTCCTTGTATTCCAACCATTTTAGCTTGTTCAATACACTTTCACAAATTCACTTGGTCTCGAAGTGATTTGAGTTGTGCTTGACCGTGAGCTACATTGGCTATTAACCCAATTAAGATTGGGTTCGTGGCGATTAGCGCCCAGTGCAAAACGTACCTGCGTCCGGGTGACAACTTCTCAGGTCGCTAATTTGGAATGATCGGGCACAGGGTATTCTCAACACCGTATGGTGTTCCACCTGAGTGCAGTAATGTGGCAAATAGGCCCGGAACCCTGCTCGGAGTTTGCCAGCATGACCGCTTTGACATGTTTCGTCAGGATTCACACCAGGCAGCTGGACCGAGTCTGGCGACTGCAATAGCACATTGCTTTCCATTTTGCATTTGGAATATAAATACAATGTTAAGATGCAAGTGGTCTGATTCCCCCAAACAGAATCACCTTCCAACACAGAAGCTGGCACAAGCCAAGCTCGTCCCCTCTCCCCACTGAAGGAAACACACGACATACGACGGCTGATCGGACAGAACTGTTATTTCATGTTATAACTTCAATTTGATTAATAACCGAGAGTTTTTATTGTGATGTTGACCAAGCGCATGCTGCAATAATGTGGAACAGAAAATTCCGGGTCAATTGGCCTCAGGGTAGAGAATTGTATTTAAGAAATAAAAATAAAATCAAACAAAAGGCTTCACACAGAAACAACTCACAGAAACATATATGTAATAATGAAGAATGCTTCATTATTGTCTCTGCTCGCTCACCTGCACATGAAATTTCAGCTTTCTAAATCACCTAGAAGGTTCCGAACTTTAATATCAGTCAGTCAGTGAGTCAGTCCATCAGAACATATCAGTGGTTAGAATGAGCTTTATATACAGGGGTTCAAGTAATTTTATTTTATTAGGTTCTCTAATGAGAACCAGCAAAATGGTTTGGTACTCACAGAAAATTTTTTGTCAGGTTCGAGCACGCTCGTCTGCTTTCCCAAGTGCAACTCTGATTTTGAAGTGCTTCTCAGTTTTGTGTGCATCTTACTCCTCTATAAACACTCGCAGAACGTCCGCTCCAGACAAGACACTCACAAGCCACTCTTTTTTTTCGTTCTGGATCCTCCTGAACCTCCTCTTCTTCCTCTTCCGTCATGCATTCTCCTTAGAACTATTTTTCTTAATCTTATAAGTTATAAACTTAAAACATAGCTTATAAATTATATTGTTAGAATTTATAAACATGATTTTGTACACTTAAATTTCAATATCACAGTATATCAATTATCAGAAGTATCACGGAAGAATCTTACCTCCACGAGCCGAGAAAACCTCTTCGCTCGCACGTTCTCCTGCAACCTATTATTTTTAAATAAGTTACAACTTATAATATAACTTAGAATGGGATCATTTATAAACTTAATTTTGTCCGCTTAAATTTTGAAACCACAGCATGGGATATCAGAATTATCACGAAAGAATCTTACGTACACTAACTGAGAAAACCATCCATCAAAAGCCTCTGTTGTGCTAGTACGCTTTTGAGCTATCTGAACATCTTTGAAGGGGCATTTCGTTTTTGTTTTTTTTAACCGCACATGAGTACCTGCATACCAGTCATGTAAACCCCTGTTTATATATGGTACTAGTGGGGTATCCGTACACATTTTAAGCAATAACGAACCGTGTTTCCCCATTGTCTCAGGTCGCTCATCTGCATCTATTTTTTCATTGATCTTTTTCCCCCCCATTTATTTATATTTTCATTTACAGTTGCTTTCCGATGGTTCTGTGAATTTTCCTGGTGTATTGGCTTCGATATCCATCAGCACGTGAAATTACCATACTTTCCCATTGTCTCGGGTCGCTCACCTGCATTAATTTTTTTTTCATTTATTCATAATTTTCATTTACAGATGCTTTCTGATGGTTCTGTGATTTTTCCCGGTATACCAGCTTCAATGTCCATCAGCACGTAAAATTTTAGCTTTCTACGTCACCCAGAAGGTACCGAACTTTAATATCAGTCAGTGAGTCAGTCAGTGGTTATAATGAGCATTATATAATACTAGTGAAGTATGCTTACATATTCTAAGCAATAACGAACCGTGCTTCCATATTGTCTCAGATTGGTCACCTGCATTTGATTTTTTTTTTTTTTTATAATTTACTTATATTGCATTTATGGACGCTTTCCTATGGTTGTGATTTTTCCTGGTGGATCGGTTTCAATGCAACTCAGTATACAAAATTACTGTGCTTCCCCATTGTCTTGGGTCGCTCAACTGCATCTGTGAATTTTCCTGGTGTATCGGCTTCGATGCCCATCGGCACGCAAGATTTCAGCTTTCTACGTCACCTGGAAGATACCGATCTTTAATATCAGTCAGTGAGTCAGTGGTTAGAAAGAGATTATATATATCTATATATATATATATATATATATATATATATATATATATATATATATATATATATATATATATATATACATATATATATATATATATATATATATATATATACATACATACATACACATACATACATATACACACGACTCCTCCAATGCTCTTCTAGCTGAAGAAAGCTGCAAAGTGCAACCTTGAAAAGCTACACAAGGTAAGCCCTTTGCTGTTTCAAACCCTTCCCAGAGTTCTGCCACAGCTGTAAAGACCTTCAGAAATAGCACATAAATGAAAATCCCAATGCTACCCACCCCCTCAGCTGTTGGACCGGTTTCCTCACTTGTTGTTGAATCATCAGCGACAGCGCAGACAGAAACATGCACTGCTGAGGCTTCCCAGCATGTACCATGTGTAAATGTCAAATACAGTCAACATATAAATGAAAAACAAAAACCCAACCTCATCTCTCACCTGTGAATGGAGGGAATAACCAATTAGCTCTCACCTAATCAAATAAACCCATGTGGCTCGGATTATATCAATAAATCGACTCCTCCTATGCTCTTCTAGCCAAAGAAAGCTGCATAAAGCAACATGAAAGGCTACGCAAGATAAGCCCTTTGGTGTTTCAAACCCTTCCCAGAGTTTCTTCACAGCTGTAAAGACATTCACAAATAGTACATACATGAGAATCGCATTGCTGTACACCCCCAAGCTTCTGGACTGGTTTCATCATTTGTTGGCGAATCATCAGCAACAGCACAGACAGAAACATGCACCACTGAGGCTCCCAAGTATGTACCACGTGTAAATGTCATAAGCTCAACAAGCTCGTCTGTTGTAGTTGGTGCTGAGTTTTATTTCCAGTTCAGTCAAATTTGACCAAAAAAACAAAAAACATCTGCCATAATGCTGGCAGTTGGTGCTGCATTAATTCAGACGTGTTGTCCAAAATTATGTAAAACCAAATCCAAACTGAATGAAACAATCCTAATTCTGAGGTATCAGAAAGAGTTCAAAAGCATAATAGGTCGGGCTAATACGCGGAATGATTAAGAATGGTAATTTTCATGCTTTGCCAAAAACCCACATGGAAACAGCCATGTGTTAATGGCACTGACGTCATACAAAAGGAACACATCTTAGAACAAATGTGTCCAATGATCAACCTCAGTCATTGCAGAATAACTGTCACAATACAAACCTGGTCTGAGAATGATGTACAATTTTACTACAGTCAAATGTGGCACATTTATAGAAGCAAATACTATTTCAAGAAAACTATCAGCTACCACACTAAAACTACCTAACTAACTTTTGCTATCGAGTACCAATGTTTTCCTTTGTAGAAAATGAAAAAAATACCCCCCATAAGTATTGCAATGATCAATAGATATGGCTCACCACAGGCCTTGATTTCCCTCACGTAATTGCTGGGGAACCAGCCAGTGCGCCCATGAAGTGTACCTTCCCACCAACCGCCTTCTTCAACACGTGTTACTGTAATAATATCACCCTTGGCAAAAGACAGCTCATCCTCATTGGTTCTTGCAAAGTCGAAGCGAGCCCGCACCAACCGCCCTCCACCTTCCGCCATCTCCTGCTGCATGGATGAAACCATAAGAACACTATTAGGCAATAACCTAGTGACACCCTCATTGCGTTGATCATGAAGTATGACAAAACAACATTTGATAAAGCTGCTGGAGTGACAGCCTCAGCTTCAGCATGTGAACCAGCAATTTGAATCTATATTACATCACTGCACAAATCAGCATCTCTGGTAGAAAAAAAAACCCATTTGAAACATTCAATGTCACGATGTGTCCAGACTCCACCCACAATTTTAAATCATTATACAGACTTGTTCCAAGTTTGATTTCAACCACTGAACCCAGATTCAGAATATTAAATAATTCTGGCTGCCAGACTATGTGTACGATCAGGTTGAAATTTAAAACATATCTTTCCCACGACGACTAGATTATAATTGTAAAGTTTCACATTGATTGATGAAGCGGTTCAAGAGAAATAATTTTTTAAGATCTTCGTTCAATCCAATATGGCTGCCGGGCTTTGTGACCTATTAATTATTCGTGAACACCCTGGTATCCCCAAGGCTTGTGGAACATGTGAGTGAAGTTTACCCCAGATCTGTCAAGCCGTTCTGGAGAAGAAGATTTTTTAAGGTTTATTCTTCAATAAAATCATAGCTGCCAAACCATGTGACCTATGACATCATCGGTGGAGAACTTTTTGCTCCTCATGGATAAGCGATCATATCTGTAAAGTTTCGCCTCAATTGTTTCAGCCATTTTGGAGAAGATTTTTGAAGGTTTTTATGTAAAAAAAAAAAAATGGCTGCCAAACCACACGACCAATGACGTCATCAATTCCCCCCCCCCATACAATTTAGTCCAGGATGACCCTAAAAAATTACCATATTGATCGGATAAAGCGTTTGACATATGCAATTATGGTGTCATAATGAAGCCACCTATGACATCATCAAAAAAAAATCACACTTATTTCCCATGGGGAGTATTTGACATTTTCCAAGTTTCAATTTTTTCCATCAAGCGGTTTCGGAGATGGAGGTCCAAAGTTTTTCCTTTTTCCCAACATGGCTGCCACATCACATGACATATGACATCATAATTATCATTAAAACATTCTCCATGATTAGTCGCACCTAAGGTGAAAATTTTGTGTCAATCGGAAAAGCGGTTGCAAAGAAAAACAGAGAAAATGAGCACGGACAGACGGATGGACAACATATGACATCATAAGTACCATTAAAACATTCTACATGATTAGTCGCACCTAAGGTGAAAATTTTGTGTCAATCGGATAAGCGGTTGCAGAGAAAAACAGAGAAAATGAGCACGGACGGACGGACGGATGGATGGACAACCCGGACAACGCGAAAATATAATGCCTCGAGCGACTTCGTCAGTGGAGGCATAAAATTATACAATCATCTACATTCACACAATATCTACATGTCATCTACATGTGGTGTGGGTGCATTGCACTTGAGAGGGCATCTTACTGGGCTTCGGGCCTGGCCGTGTCTCGGCCTTGGAGCCTTTTCCTCTCCTCCTCCGTCACGATGAACTGTGGGAAAATGTTCACTCATTCCCTCCTCTCTCACCACAATATATGTACAAAAAAAATGCAAGCCATCATATGATTGCAAAATGGCAATGGGGTAAATGGGGGGGGGGGGGAGATTGTCGAGTCTCCATTCACAAGTTTGTGGTACGTCTGCACATTTCTAGCGGAATCACCACTAACTGGAATTGTGCAGAAATCAGGCTTGAACTATTAAAAAAAATAAAAATAAAAAACCAAAAGGGAAACAGCTCCTCAATAAAGGGAATGAAGAGTCCTAATGAAGGAGTGAAGTAGTTGGGAAGGGAGGAGGGGAAGGAGGAAGAATAGGCAAGTATGAAAGGAAAGGGGATATCCCACAAAATTTGCCTGTTGAATGATCATCGTCATCATCATGTACCATGCTTCCGAAGCAGTTACTGGGCTACAACAAAACACTGTGGGATCTTTAACTTCCACCAACTAATGCCGGCAGACAGGACACCAAGTTTAACGTCCATATTGAATGATATAATGGAGAAAAACAAAAAGAATACAATTGAAAAAAAGTAAATATGTTACATGTACATATACTTCATACATGGCTTGTTAAAATGTAAAATTAGCATGTAATTAAAATAATATATCGTGTTTTCTTTTTTTTTTTTAAGGTCAAGGTAACTGTTGTTGCTTCAAATGTAATAATCAGTTTTCAATGGAGGATTCAATCAACGTTTGCAATGTATCAATATGATTCATAGATTTCACCGTTTGGCTTATATTCTTTCACTTTGTTAATAAACAGCACCGGTGGTCAATAAAGTAAGTACAAGCCTACCTAAAAATTCCCTCTCAGCACAGACATCCCTACCATTCCATGTTTTTGTGACCTTGATAATTATCAAGAAAGCCTCTGCTCAACCCACTTGGTTGGCTCACTTCATTACCGCCATTCATAATACAGAGAAGGTCAGCATTAACGAGAATTTAAATATAAGTAGAAAAACACAAATATAGAACCAAGTTGTGCTGCACAATCTGATCCACAGCAAAGCAGGACATCCCAGTTTTCATCTCACAGGATTCCAACGATCAGTTTGGAAAATCCCAAGAGACTTAACAAATGGAGATAAAGGTTTTAACAGAAAAGGTAAAACCACTTTTATAAAACTCAACGAACACAGCTGGCTTGGATGCAGTACGGTAGGTGGACACTGGACATAAACCGCCAACTTTTAAAGAAAACATGACCTAACCATTTAAGTTGAATTTATCAACAAGTCAAGAATTTACCCTGCAACCACCTATTGAACAAACAAGAATTAAAAAACAAACAAACAAAGAAAACCAGATGTGATGAAATGTACTCGTACTCTCAGGTACATACAGTATAACATCATTCACTTGTAATCATCTCACGACGTTAGGGCAACCAAATGCGAACAGTCAGATAAAAGACAAAACAAAACAAAAAAATGACATGTTCTTCCTTCGAGGCTGCACATGTCATGGCTCTTTTTGTGCTGCCGTAATAAAAGCTGTCATTCCTGCCTCGTGGTGGACTTCAGGCATTAAAAAATCAGAGCCTTCCCTTTCATAAAGCTTAAACCGCATTTTCTTCGCTGGACATGTTTTGACAGGTGTGAAGCAGGTTTATTCAAACTACACAGGAGGAAAAATTACAATGACAGCAGGCAAATTGTGATGCAACCTCAACGCTAACCTCTAGAGTCGAGAGTGTTCATTATAAACCAAGCCACAAAAGCTTCGGTAAAAGACATGATTCATTGAAAAGGTTTGTAGAGCATATAGTTCAGCTTCTTAGCACACGGATCATTCAGATTGTGATAAAAGCATCACATTTGGTACACATGTGCTACGATGGGTGATAAATAAGATAAGAGGTGGACCACAACGAAATCTGCTCTTGAAAGGGGGCGTGACATCATATTTTCAAAATAGCAATCATGAAATTTCGAAATACATTTCTTTGTGCATATCTCTACTTCTAATTAACGTTTTGAGTCGTTCTAAATGCTCGACGATGGTTTTGGTTCATGAAGAATCAATAAAAATAAAAATTATTTATTTTCTTAATCCAATGCAGCAATGACTGACTCCGTACCGGGAGACAATTCCCCATGTGCTTTTGGCGACCGAATACTCTGCGACATCCAGACCAGCTGGTGAGACTTCTGAATGCGTTGCTGGTAAGGGACATATATTTGTAGGTCATATATGGCTGTAAACTTTTGTTGTGGTGGTGTTGTCATGTGTGTCTGTCAAACCTCTCTCCTCCCCATGAGCAGTCATCGTTGGATGTTGTGTCAGAAATATGGCCATCCCATGGAAACTGTCCTTTGATGATCTGGAGCTTGGGTTGTGATCGATGTTATCCATTGCCCCTGTCATGAAGAGCCCTGACTTTAGGTGTGGAGGAGATACCACATTTTGTTTGTGGTTAAAGTTTCTGACCTTATTGCCCAGTTCAGTTGATATAGTTAGAAGTCTGTTGTATCCTATTCACATGCCATACGAATGCAGATTGTCAATTAGTTGCCGACTCCGTGTCTGTACATGGATCACAAGGCTTAGGTATATTGGAAATGGCATCTCCCAGTTTCTCATATGACAAACCACCCATTATTTCACCCAACCTCTTCTCTGGCATTTGACACTGTTGAACATTATCATGTTGAACATATATCATTGGCCATGCACAGATTTATCCCCTCTCGTGTTCAGTTGTCTTACCCTTCCTCCCGCCCTTGGTTTACTGAAGCTTGTGGCGAGGCAGTTGTCCTGAAACAACTTGCCTTTGCCTCATGGAAAGCAAACCCAACTGAGGGCAATCTCAGTTCTTTCCACAAAGCTCGGAACAAGTGTGTATCTACCCTCAGGAGAGCCAGAAAACAACATCTTTCTCATCTCAAGTCTGAACTCTCAAACCTCTCTCCCTCCTCAAAATCCTGGTGGCGTTTAATCAAATCTGTTTCTGGTGTATGTTCCCCCTCCATCCCCTCCCTTACCTCAAATGGCCGCACTGCTGATTCCACACGTGATAAAGCTGAATGTCTAAACTCGGTGTTTGCAGCTAAATCTTGTGTCCTAAACCCATCACTATCTCTAGCCACTTTACCCAGTCACACCCAACTGTCCCTGGACTCTGTAGCCTTTTCTCCTGACAAGGTGGAGAGCTTGCTTTCAAACCTCGAGTCAGATTCTGCAACCGGTCCAGACGGCATCAGCCCACGTGTCCTCAAAGCCTGCTCTTCTGCTCTTGCTCACCCTCTCTCTGTTCTATTCACCCTCTCATTTGCCCAAGGTCATCTGCCATCTGCTTGGAAATCTGCTAACATCACTGCCCTGCATAAAAAAGGTGCAAAAACAGATCCCTATAACTACAGACCAATCAGCCTTCTCCCAATCATCAGCAAGGTGATGGAATCCATCATCGCTTCAGATATGAAATCCTTCCTCTTCTCCAATGGCTTGATTTCCAATCATCAATTTGGTTTCAGACCAGGTCACTCTACCCTGGATATGCTGCTTCTGCTCTCCCATCAATGGATGGAGGTCCTCAATGCCAGACAGGAAATCCGAGCCGTATCCCTGGACATATCACGTGCTTTTGACACAGTCTGGCACCCTGCCCTACTCACCAAACTCTCTTCCCATGGTATTCAAGGCCATCTCCACTCATGGCTCGCAGACTTCCTCTCCTGTCGCAGTCAACGTGTGGCCCTAAATGGAGTTCTTTCATCCCCTCTTCCTGTGCAGGCTGGAGTTCCTCAAGGTAGCGTTCTGGGCCCTGTTCTTTTTCTGGTTTTCATCAATGATCTCTCGGACTCTCTGGAAAATCCTCTATTTCTCTTTGCCGACGACTCCACCCTCTGCCGTACCATCTGTCATCCCTCAGACCGGCAAGCAGCAGCTTCTTCGCTCACTACAGATCTGGATAAAATCACAAACTGGTCCAACACGTGGAACATGTCTTTCAATCCAGACAAATCTCACACTCTCACTATGTCTCTTCGAAAGGACCGTTTACAAAACCCCCCCATCCACTTTCTCAACAATCCTCTGGAAGAAGTCTTTTCTTTCAAGCTTCTAGGTCTCACTATCTGCCATGACCTTTCCTGGGAAAGTCACATTTCCAACCTCGCCTCAAAAGCCAGTCGCCGACTGGGAATCCTCCGTCGTGCTAAGTCCTTCCTCGGCCCTCTTGAGCTCCTGACCACTTACAAAGCTTTTGTCCGTAGCCTGATGGAGTACTGCTCTCCCCTCTGGGCTGGTGCTCCTGCCTCCCACCTTTCTCGGCTTAACGCTGTCGAAACCAGGGCATTTAAGATCATCGGCATCTCCCGCAATGAAGCTGAGTCTTTGGGCCTCTCACTCAATCACCGCAGGTTGGTCGGTGGTCTTTCTGTCTTCTACCGACTCCTCTCCAGCCTTGCCCCCCCTGCTCTCTCTGCGATTTGTCCCCACCACATTTCCAGAGGGCGCTCAAGGTCCGCCAACAACCCCCTTCTGGTAAAACTACCAAAATCACGAATCACTGCTCATCTCCACTCTTTCATTCCTCTTTTTTCCCGCCTTTGGAATAAACTTCCTCACTCTATTCTTTCCCATTCTTCCCTCCAGGCTTTCAAAACAGCTGTTCACCACCACCTCTTATCTTCCCCCATCCAAATCCTCGATCTTTTCTACCCCCGATAATCCACCCAAGCCCACTTCCTTCATTTCTCCTGCTTTCCTTCCTGAAAGTCCCTGAAATGTCCATCTTCTCTTCGCCATGTTCCCCGTCCCATCCCCATCCCTCTCCCTTCCACAGTTCACCTAATGTGTCTGTTCCCCACCGTTTTGTCCCTTCCACTCCCGCCCCTCTTGTCTCATGCCTCCTTGCTGTGAGTTGTGTGTTTGCTCTCATACGAGCCTCGACCAAGGTATACAAAAAAAAAAAAAAAATCAGTTGTGCAATTATGAACCCAACAGCTTTATTGTCATTCTCAGTTTGGTCTTTTATATTTGGCCCTTTTAAAATCATACTGACCATGTTTTCAATTTTTGCGACACTGCATTGTCTGGAATTTCCCTGCAAAAGAACCACTGAATCTGTATTTCATCTCCAATACTGTATGTCCCTCCTTACTATCGGGGCAGCTTTGGCAAGGATTATAACATTTGACTCAACATTTCGATTGCATTCACTCATTATCCCTTCTCCCATGTCTTTTTCAAGCATCAGCAAAACATGTTTTCCCTCTGAGTGTGCTTTCAGGTCAGGCACCATCATTATGAGCATTTCTTTCAGCCTTGTGTTATTCGGTCGAGTGTCAATGAGAACACCCATTTGTGTCAGCCTGATGGTATACATCGTTAACAAATCAGTGAAGCAGGATACTGGACACACCTCAGCATCTTCAGTCTCTTCTATGTAATTTACCAACTTAGCCAGGGTAAGTGCTTTCATTTCTGATTCAAGGTCTGCCTCACTTGTTGAGTTTTTGTGTGTTTTTCTTTCACAGTTGTAGAGAGCGATCAAACATTTTGTGTGGTACCGAGAATCCTGTGCTACCGAGTCAGTGTCCTGTCCTGAAGGATAGTTGCTGCTTTTCTAACCCTAGTATCAAGGTTCTTTGTAGATGGAACATGGAGACCATATTTTCCTCCAAGTTATGCACAAAAAAATTACACATTGATTTGGTGCATATTTACATTTCAAATGGTGGTTCTCATCTTGACCGGACTACACTCCAGTCTGTTCATTTGATTTCTGTTTTCATGCCCTGGTCAAATGATAAGAATCAAATCTGTTGTAACAGATTTCGTGCCACCACGCCCAGTCGTTCACCAATGTCTGTTGGATACCTTCACCATTATAAAAGACGTTTGGGATCTCCATCAATTGGTATTTCACCAAGATTTTCAAATTCCAATAAGTTGGAAACAAATGTTTCGTAGCTAAAAATCCATGATCCAGTGGACTTTGCTGGACATCTGGCAGATTTTTCTTCTTTATCCATCTGACAAATAATGCACTTAGTCCAATAAGAGAGAATTGTTGAAGTATCCCTCATCAGTGCCTCTGCACTGCCAGTCACTACCATCAACTGTTTTGACATATTGTTAGGTCTGGTGGATGATCACAACACTGCTGGGCTTCTGTATACTAAAGCTGTGTTCTACAACTACATTACACGGTGACAGCTGCATTCAATGGTGGCTTGACTTCTTCAGCTGCAAAACGAGGTGATCTTCAACAAAGCACTTCCCAGTCAGTTGTCTGCAAGTAACAAACAATGTAAACAATTAGTATTCTCATGTGACTAGATTAGCTCTGCCCATATGCAGTTAACCCATTGCAGGCCATCCTCATCCCCCAGGGGTCTTCCGCTCCAGCTACAAGGTTGGACTGCCTGCGCTTCAAACCCGCTGAGCACGTAAAACCACTCAAAAATGATTAATTAGAAGTGAAGATATGCCAAAAGCATTGTAGATAAAAATTTAACGGTGGATTTTTAATCTTTTGAAATATGAGCCCACACCCCCTTAAAAGGCAAGTTTTGTTGTGGTTCACCTACTATGTTATTTAGCACCTGTTATAGCACATGTGTACCAAATGTGAGGCTTTTATCACAATCTGAACGATCGACCTGTTTTTGGGTGCTAAGACGCTGTACTAATATTATTCTCCATTTGTTCCAAGTTGTCTCGTCTCAGTTGTGGCGTATGCCCGTACGATACAAGTAAACTATTCCACAGAGGCAACATTTCAAAATCATACTGCATGTGTGGCTATACATCAATAACCATCATCTAAATTTGTCCAAACTATAAGTATGTATCTATACAGTATATATAAAAATGAAAAACACGGTCCGTGAAGTCGGGAAGTGTATAGCCAAGCATATAGCTTGTACATGTTGTTGTGTTTCAGCCTGGGGAGTAACTGCTGAAATCTATCTGTCCAGGTTCTTCCTGACATCTACGTTCTTTGTTGCTTTCAAGTTTCTTTCTAAAAATTTTTTTTTTCATAATTCTCTTCATTCATTCTCATTCTTGCTTTTCTTCTCTTTCATCTCTTTTACTCCCTATTCCTCTCTTTCGTTATCTATCTCTTGAAGGAGAAGTGAATTCTTGCAGAATGTTTTCTGTAAGACCCACTTGGCTGCGCCTGGATGTGTTTGGGGGTTGTGGAGAAGCACCTGAAACCTGAATCCTATCCAAGTTCCTCCTGATGATTCCATATTTATCCCCCGCCAACTTCGTTGGTTGGTGGAGGATATAGAAATGGGTTCCGATGTCCATCCGTCCGTCCGTCACATTTCGTTTCCGGAGCTTAACTACAAATCCCCTCAAGATATGTTTATGAAATTTGGTACACATATCAAGCAAGTGGTGAACTGGTGCCTTTTGATATTTTCTAATTGATAGGTCACATGGTTTGGCAGCCATGTTGGATTCAAGAAAAATATTAAATAATGTTTTCTCTGGAATCACATGACTTAACGAAGCTAAAATTTGCAACTATCTTCTTCCATCATGTCTGCATACAAAGTAAAAATTATGACATCACGAGTCACATGGTTTGTCGGCCATCTTGTTGCTCTTGACTTCTTCCGGTTCCTTCTTGGTCTTCCGTTTCATTACGTACTGTTTGAGTGTCAGTTGCACCCTGACTACAAGTACATCTATTAATTACGTACTGTTGGAATGCACCGTTTAAACCTTTCGACCCATTAGACTGCTGAGACTCCTTAGATCTTTGAAGACCCTTTAGACCCCATGAGACATCTACATCCTTTAGACCCCTTAGCCCTTTCTATACCTATAGACCCCTGAGACGCTCTAAAACCTTAAGACCCAGGAAGTGCCCCAAGACCATTGAGAGACCCCCCCCCCCAAAAAAAACCCCTTAAGACCCATAAACACCCAATAACTTTAAGACCACAAAAACACAGAAGACCTTTAAGACCTTCGAAGACCCAAGAGACTTAACGAATGGAGATAAAGGTTTTAACATAAAAGAAAGAAGGATCTAGTTCATTGCTAATTCAAAAAAAATTTCTGAACAAAAGGTAAAACCGCTTTCATAAAACTCAGCGAACACAGCAAGCGGTGTGCAGTACAGTAGGTGGACATAAACTGCCAACTTTTATAGATAACATGACCTAACCATTTAAGTTCAGAATTTACCCTCCAACAGCCTATTGAACAAACAGGAATTTAAAAACAAAAAAACAGATTTTATGAAATGTACAGGGTGTTTCAAAAAGATCGATACAACTTTGACTTCCTGCCATTTCTTTGTTTTTTGACCTATACCGTTTTCCTTTTCAGGGTTTGGTGGTGTTATCATGGTATTTGTTGCCTGGGACTTCTAGCTCCGTAGCTCAACTACGCCACTGACAGTGAAGCAGAAGACAAAAGTGGTGGCTCAATGGTATGAGACAATCATATGTAGACACTCGCCGGAGGTTCTGCTGGGAATACGACCTCAGAACACGTGATGGAACCACAGATTGTGCCATTCAACGTATTGTGAAACATTTTGATTGTCATTTCATTTCAAAATGTCATTTCAAACCAGCTCAGCATGACCTGGTTTATGCAGGATGGTGCACCCCCCCTCCCCCAACAGCTGGTGACACCATCATTTTCCTGCGGCAGCTCTTCAGAAATCTCCTCATTGCCCTGGCTACCGCTCATGACTGGGCACCCCATAGCCCAGACTTGACCCCTCTGGACTACTGGTTCTGGGGGCTGCCAAGGGCTCTGTCTACGCCAACCGCTCTACCATATTGGATGATCTGAAGCAGGAGGTGTCAGACTACCTCTAGGCAGTGCCACATGAGACCTACAGGAAAGTTGGACAGAACTTTGGAGTCAGGATCAATGCCTGTCTGAACCACGGAGGGGCACACATCGAGAACATCAATTGCAAGGATTTTTCGTAAATGCCAATTTCAGACCTTTGGCTCTCACCAACTCTAGTAGTGACTCACTGCAATAGCAATTAGTGGTAGAAAATACCATGTCATAAGCTTTCGAGAAATGTTTGGTTCACATTCCGAAGGTTTCTGTTTCTTTGTAAATAAACATTTAAAGTTGCATTACTCTTTTTAAAACACCCTGTACTCATACTCTCATGTATATCTAACATCATTCACTAATAATAATCTCACAATGTGAGGGCACCAAATGCCAACAGTTTTGACCCTGACGGCCCCCAACACATTTAAGACCCTGAAAGAACTATTCAGCATTTAAGACCACTAAAGCCTCTTAGACCTCAGACCACTAAGCCCCTATCGACCCCCTAAGACCCCTGAGAACCTTTAAGACCCTTAAGACCATATATACCCCATTAGAAGCTTTACAACCCAAGACTCCCTTGACCCTTTGGACCCCTTTTACCTTTAAGACCCCTTAGACACCTTTAAACCCATTCACCCTTTGGACCTTTTATACCCTTTAGGCCCCTTGACTTCCTTTAGACCCCTCAGATCCTCTGGACCTTCACACCCCTTAAGTCCCTTGACTCCCTTTAGACCCCTGAGACCTTAATGCCACTTAGACCCCTTATACCCTTCAGACATGTTAGACAGCTTGGTCCCTTGACTATTTAGAGCTTTAGCCCACTTAGATATTTTTACATCCTTTCTAGACACATTTAGACCACTTAGACATTTACATTGTTTAGAGAATAGATGCTTTAGAGTCGACCCTTTCGACCCCTTAGACCCTAACCACGATTAGAATGTACCATTTAGACCTTTAGACCCTTTTGACCATCTTGAAACTTTTAGGTTCACACCACACAAACATCTATACATGAGTCTTCTTGCAAACCAAGTACACATTATACTTGTTTCAGAAACTATTGTGCAAACTCTACCCACCCAGAGGGTGTGTGCTCTGCTAGTCAAAGATAAAGTGAGGGACTTACTATGTCCATCACTAGGCTTTACCAAGACTTGTATTAGTTATATCTACCAAAGACCTCCTGATATATCTGGTGCTCTTTAATCTGTTGAACCTTTGGGATCAAGTACAGTCACTTTTTCAATTGTAATATTACTAACGAGATCAATTAAAATTATCATAAACTTGAATCCACTTGTACCTGAGACTATGGTTTTGAATGCATTCTCAGCATTTCTGGATCTTTTCGCATGAACAGTTTGCAATGGCCTAGCCCTAAACAGTGATTTCAGGTGGTGCAACGTGTACGATTTATCGACTATTTGTGCATATTTAAACATCCTTTGTTTTCTGGAAGCACTGTTAGAAATTGCAAGAACAGGAAACAAAAATAGATAAAGGAAATTCCACAGTTAGAAGTACAGGTTTCGGTGACACTGACATGTGAACTGCTTGTAGATTAATGGAACAAGAGGGAAGGTGCACCGCTTGACATGTAGCGGGATGGTTGACAAAGCAGTCTGCACACTTGTCTCATGATGCTGGTAGTGGTCTCCTGTTCAAATCCAACTTACCAGTGTTAATTTTTTTTTGTCCTTATACCCTTCATTCATTCAATGCTCAAACCTCCTTCACAACAATGGGATATCATAAATAAATTAAATGTAGACAAGCATCAGCAACAGTACACCTACATCAGTAAACCTGAAATTTAATTGCTTCGGATCTCTCGAATAAACATATGCAATGCATGTTAACAACTAGAACGGGCACTCATAGAGCGCATACCTTCGCCGCCACTACTTTTTTTGTTCTTGGTATGAGTGTGGGGAACTTGTTTCATATGAATGGTCTTATGACACAAACCACATATCTATAATGTCATGACCTCCCCCCCCGACTTTCGGGGGCTACGGACTAAACAACAATCAACTCACGTCGTTTTGGCGAGTCTTCACTCGCAAGCTCGGTGAATACAACGTTTCAACAAGAGAAGGTAATCTCGTTTGATGCTGGTTTCATGCAAATCGAATAAGAATTGACTGAGTTATGCCGAAAACCGCATATTTTTCAAGGGCGTGACCCCCCCCCCCAACATTTTACCCCAACCAGTGACGTGTTATGACGTCATTGTGTCACAAGATTGGGCATTAAATTCTGAACATTTTGGTGCTGGGTTCATGTAAAGCGGACAAGAATTGACCGCGTTATGACAAAAACCGCATATTTTTCAAGGTCGTGACCCCCCTGACCTTTGACCCCTAACCTGTAACAAGAGTATGGGCGTCATTGTGTCATATTGCATAACACAAGATGAGGCGTTGAATTCTGAACATTTTGGCGTTAGTTGCATGCAAATTGAATAAAAATTGACCGTGTTATCGTAAAAAGACGATTTTGACCTTTTCGTGACCTTGACCTTGACCTTTGACCCGAACGATCCCAAAATCTAATCGAATGCTTCCTGGCTAATAACCAATCATCCCACCAAATTTCATGCAATTCGGTTTTATACTTTTTGAGTTATACGAATCACAAGATTACAAACAAATAAATAAATAAATAAATAAATACACGCGGACCGAAACATAACCTTTCGCAGAATGCGAAGGTAAAAAACCTGACACTGACTCATTATGAAGCGGAAGAAGGACAATACCCAATTTGAACCACATTCATCACAAAGCTGCAATGCCAGCTATTACCAACTATTCATAACCTGATAAATAATCATAAAAATAAGTGTGGAATGCAAAACCAATCAGGTCAAAAAGCCCAAATTTAACAGGTTGCACCACATAAATGTAGAAGTATTCCTCAATGGAGTGCTAAGAATGTGGACGTGTGCTTGTCTCTCCATCTCACCCCACCTGCTGTACTGCGGTTCAGGCTCACCAGGCAGTTCAACACCTGGTCAAAATTCTGTCCCTTGCACAGGTCATTGGGCTCAAAGGGCTGCAGTTATTAAGGTGGGGAAAGAAGAAAAACAAACAAACAATTGAATTAATAAAATTAAAACGTCATGACACTTGTCTGAGGAAGGCATCAAGGAAGGCTTTTGTAATCCTGATAAATATTTGTTAGGAACAGCATGGTGTGAATATTGCAGATAGCTGTTTGTATACATTTACATAGTATACATTTACAATATAACATGGTATACATTTACAAAGATTCATTAAATTTTTTTTACCCATAATTGCATTTTTTGGTATTTCATCTTTTGACCCTACCTGATGGGGCTTTTAAAAAAAATCGACTGACATTGTCATTACATCAGCAACTGCACCTTGCATTTGTTCATATGTTCTGCATCGAATAACGTGAAGCATTTTCTTTATTTAATAAGCCGTCAACTACAGGGTATGCAAACAAAGGGATGGTGGGAGTTCATTGAGAAAACAAAGTAAGCAATACTTGTGCAGACTTTCATGGGCCAAATGGCCTCCTCCTGCCTTGTATGGGAATTTGTATATTATATTGAAATGGCTGGTAGGGGAGTAAAGGGGAAGCAAAAAAAAAAAATTAGATTGAAGTGAGGATAGGAACATGGGGTTAGAGAGAAAAAAAAGTCAGCTATTTTTGCACGACGTGTTTCTTGTAAAATGAAACTAGAAGGGCACTCGATAGAGTGCATACCTCCACCCCGTAATGCCTGATCCATGAGAATATATCTGGCCCAATACATTTTTGAGATATCGTGCGATATATCATTTTTTAGCCCCATCTCTCAATGGTGATGAATCACTTAAAAAAATTGTAGTAGTTGGATCACGATCCAGATCTTCACCAAAATCTAATCAGTACGTCCTTGTCACGCACCGAACCCGTCCACAAAATGTCATACGAATCCATCCCCAACTTTTTGAGATATACTGTACACAAACAGACAAACAAATGAAATTGCTCGTTGAGCAAGGAATTGCCGGAATAACTTTGTCATATCTCCATGATCTCAGAAAAAAAACAAAAACCCGGAAATCAATTTGGTTCTTATAAGTCGATAGTGCTACTGTTTAATGACTTATAGCACTTAGTTTGGTCATGATCATAACTTGGAAATCTTTCGAACTTGAAATGGCGTTTTTATCGCAATTTGAAAGTTTTGACCCCACCCCCCTGACATTCGACCCCCGACCGCGAAGAAGGGTGTTGGTGTGACACCCCAATGAGACATATGGTTGGATGCAGAATTGGAAGATGCACATTTTGGATTTGGTTTGAAGTCGATACGACCATTTTAGCAGATGTAATTGCGAAAATAAGAATTTCGGTGACCTTGACCTTGGACCTAGATTCACCAAAAACGACAAGTGTCTAAGTTGGACCATGGCCGACGTCTGTACCCAGTTTGGTCATGATCGCTGAAACGATGTAGCTGCTACAGGGTAAACAAACACACAAACAAGCCGGTAGGCAGACATGGGTAGTCACCTACCCAATAGAACCTGACGCGATGGGCCTGTTCGATGGGGAATGACCTGAGGATTAAGCACAAGAAAATTCATGATTCGAGCTTCAAGGGTTAATGCTGCAGATTGTTTTTTTCATTAAAATACCCCCACATTTAGAGGTTTTTCGGCCGTTGCTAGGTAACGGAGGGGTCCATAGCAACGGTTCTTTCTCACACAAAACTAGGACATACCCTGAACCTACCATACCAGTTTCATGTATATCTGACATGTATAGTCTCTGAGATATAACGAACTTCGTTTTTTTATTGTTTTGGACCAGGGTTCATTCAAAGTCTATCTTCTCCGAAAGTTTTCATAGGATCCGGATGGAAATTTTTGACAATATGGCTGAATGTACTGCCCACAGTCGCTCGTGGCCCGATTTTTGAAAAAATTAATTTTTGAGATTTTTTTGAAAGTTTCAAAGGTCCGTTGCTAGGCAACGGATGGGTCCATAGCAATGGTTCTCATTTGCACACAACTAGGTCATGGTATGAACCCACCAACCAAGTTTCATCGAAATCGCCATTGTATTAACAGAGCACTGGACCGAACAGACA
This sequence comes from Eptatretus burgeri, assembly GCF_056783735.1. Classification (NCBI taxonomy): domain Eukaryota; kingdom Metazoa; phylum Chordata; class Myxini; order Myxiniformes; family Myxinidae; genus Eptatretus; species Eptatretus burgeri. The sequence continues at coordinate 63,826,938 of NC_140965.1, forward strand.
TACATACAGACAGAAAGACAGACAGACAAACATATTGACGGAAATACTGATAATAAGGGTAGACTAGATTGACTACCCAACAAGCCGGTAGGCGACATGGGTGGTCGCTATATAATTGCATACTAGTCATACAGTTTTTGACGGATCGCGCTAAAAAAATTTGACAAAGAGGTTGATTATAGTGCGCATAAAAGCGCGAAGCTGATTTTTAATTTTCGAAAATAAATATATATATATATATATATATATATATATATATATATATATATATATATATATATATGTTTTTCGGGTATTTTCAAAAATTTCAAAGTCCCGTTGCGAGGCAACCGTGGCGTCCATAGCAACGGTGCTCAAAAGCATACAACTAGATCCTGGTATGAACCTATCAGTCAAGTTTTATCAAAATCGGTTGACTCCTCTGGCCTCCAGAGCTGTCCATTACATACATACAGACAGACGGAAAACCTGAGAATAATGGTAGTCTAGCGACCACCCAACAGACAGACAGACACACAGAATGACACACAACCGACCAACATAATTGCCGAAATCCGAAGGATTCTGGCAATTAACAAACACAAAGAAACAGACAGACAAGCCGGTAGGTGACGAGGGATTCGCTAGGATCGAAGCGCTGGATACTATTATATGCTTTTCATTCTGACTGATCCACCGACGAAGATTCATTGCCAAGACGTATTGGTTCACATGCAATTGTTCCTCTGCCTGGCAAGATTTTTCCTATTGCGTATTTTGCCAACTGGCACTCCTCATAAAAAATGACGGTAAATTTTTGAAGGACTACCATTTGAAAAATAATCGGTTTGCTGGTTTGTGCTGTGGAGCCCCGCGTTGCAGACACACACACACACACACACACACACACACACACACACACACACACACACACACACACACACACACACACACACACACACACACACGGAAAACCCTATAAACTTCTCTCAATGCTCTTGTTTGACCACACCTCCTGAGCCACACAATATGTTTCATAAGCCACGCCTAGTTTCCTTCGCCACTCCCACTTTAAATAATAAATAATTGGAGGTGGTGTGTGGGTTGTGGAATCGTTTTTGGTAAATAAATGAACAATTGAAGGTGGTGTGTGGGTCATGGAATCGTTTTCGGTAAATAAATAAATAATTAAAGGTGGTGTGTGGGTCGTGGAATCATTTACGGTAAATAAATAAATTAATAAGGTGGTGTATGGGTGGGGAATCGTTTTCGGTAAATAAATAAATAATTAAAGGTGGTGTGTGGGTCGTCGAATCGTTTACGGTAAGTAAATAAATAAATAAGGTGGTGTGAGGGTCGTGGAATCGTTTACGGTAAATAAATAAATAATTGGAGGCGGTGTGTGGGTCGTGGAATCGTTCGGTAAATAAATAAATAATTGCAGGTGGTGTCGGGAGGAGAATCTGAAATGGAAAAGAAATAAATAATTGGAGGTGGTATGTGGGTGGTGGAATCATTTTCGGTAAATAAATAAATAATTAAAGGTGGTGTGTGGATCGTGGAATTGTTTTTGGTAAATAAATAAATAATTTGAGGTGGTGTGTGGGTGGGTAATCGTTTTCGGTAAATAAATAAATAATTGGAGGTGGTGTGTGGCTGGGGAATCATTTTCGGTAAATAAATAAATTATCGGTTTGCTGGTTTGTGCTGTGGAGCCTCGCGTTGCACACACACACACACACACACACACACACACACACACACACACACACACACACACACACACAAAACCCGATAAACTTCTCTCAATGCTCTTGTTTGACCACACCTCCTGAGCCACACAATATGTTTCATAAGCCACGCCTAGTTTCCTTCGCCACTCCCACTTTAAATAATAAATAATTGGAGGTGGTGTGTGGGTCGTGGAATCGTTTTTGGTAAATAAATGAATAATTGAAGGTGGTGTGTGGGTCGTGGAATCGTTTTCGGTAAATAAATAAATAATTAAAGGTGGTGTGTGGGTCGTGGAATCATTTACGGTAAATAAATAAATTAATAAGGTGGTGTGGTGGGTGGGGAATCGTTTTCGGTAAATAAATAAATAATTAAAGGTGGTGTGTGGGTCGTCGAATCGTTTACGGTAAGTAAATAAATAAATAAGGTGGTGTGAGGATCGTGGAATCGTTTACGGTAAATAAATAAATAATTGGAGGCGGTGTGTGGGTCGTGGAATCGTTCGGTAAATAAATAAATAATTGCAGGTGGTGTGTGGGTGGAAAATAGTTTACGGTAAATAAATAAATAATTGGAGGTGGTGTGTCGGGAGGAGAATCTGAAATGGAAAAGAAATAAATAATTGGAGGTGGTATGTGGGTGGTGGAATCATTTTCGGTAAATAAATAAATAATTAAAGGTGGTGTGTGGATCGTGGAATTGTTTTTGGTAAATAAATAAATAATTGGAGGTGGTGTGTGGGTGGGGAAACGTTTTCGGCAAATAAATAAATAATTGGAGGTGGTGTGTGGGTGGGTAATCGTTTTCGGTAAATAAATAAATAATTGGAGGTGGTGTGTGGCTGGGGAATCATTTTCGGTAAATAAATAAATTATCGGTTTGCTGGTTTGTGCTGTGGAGCCTCGCGTTGCACACACACACACACACACACACACACACACACACACACACACACACACACACACACACACGGAAAACCCGATAAACTTCTCTCAATGCTCTTGTTTGACCACACCTCCTGAGCCACACAATATTTTTCATAAGCCACGCCCACTTTCCATAAGCCACGCCCACTTTCCTACGCCACTCCCACTTTTCATCAACCACGTCCACTTTTCCTAAGCTCCGCCCACTTTCCTAAGCCCCTCATAAAAAATGACGGTGAATAGACACCCGATTTTTGAAGGACGACCATTTGAAAAATAAAACCTCAATCAAAAATCGGCTCGAGTAAAATTTTCTAAATATCTCGAAGTGTTTAATTCCGAAGTCTCGATTCTCTGCATTCAAAACTGAAGAACAAGTATTGAAAACTAGCCGAAACCCCGTCACAGACGGATTCCGTTCCATGAGCCCAATATGACAACCAGTGGCGTCTCTTGTAAGAGCCGGATCCCAGTCGATGTACTCCATGGCCTTACCTAATGAGGCCTACAAAACGTCCTTGTACACGACATTTTTGGTGTACACTACTCCTAAGTCCTTGTGAAGAAGTCCCCTGATTTGTGCACCTGTCTACTTTGACGTACACCGGGTCAAAACTTCTCAGGTCACAGTACCGAAAAAAACGTGACGCGGCCGCTCGGAGGAGCACAAAATTGGTCCTTCAGTATTAATATAGAGATACAATGTTTGTTGTTACGTTTTTTGTGTCAAATTCACATTCTGAGGTAGTCAGCATGTGCAGAAGAGGGTTTTACATTGCAGACGCTATTTTCGAGTGGAATTACACCTCTCAGCGGTAACGGTCTGTCGACGACAAACGTATTGACGTCAGCGAATGACCGACGATGTCATGACGTCCTGACGCCTCTCAGCGGTGACGTCACACGTCGCCATGTAAACGAATGTAAAACGAAAATTGTTTATTCTGCTTCAGAATTGAAGTTTGACTCTTGCCACTATGTGAGATGCACTCTTACAGGTACGAAGTTTCTTTCAGTCCAGGTCACAGTACCAATAAAAACATGACGCGACCGCTAGGAGGAGCACAAAATTGGTCCTTCAGTATTAATATATAGAAACTGTACTCGGTTATTCGGCCGCTGCACAGCAACGGGTGGTTGCTCGGCAACGAAATTCAAACGCGCACATTCCCAACAAATACTGCACACGTTGGCAAAGTTTCATCGAAATCGCTGGTTCGTGCTGTGGAGCCTCGGGTTGCAGACACACACACAGACAGGCAGACGGAAAACCATACAATAAGGGATATCTAGCATATATAGCGAATCCAAAAAACAAAAAGACAGAAAGGGGGGGGAGAGAGAGAGAGAGAGGGGAGAGAGCGGGGGAGGGGAGAGGGGAGAGAGAGAGGAGGAGAGAGAGAGGGGAGGAGAGAGAGAGGGGAGGAGAGAGAGGGAGAGAGGGGGAGAGGGGGAGAAGGGGAGATGGGGAGAGGGGGAGAGGGGGGAGAGAGAGAGAGAGAGAGAGAGAGAGAGAGAGAGAGAGAGAGAGAGAGAGAGAGAGAGAGAGAGAGAGAGAGAGAGAGAGAGAGAGAGAGAGAGAGAGAGAGAGAGAGAGAGAGAGAGAGCAGAAGAGAGATGTGAGATGCTTCTGACTAAAATTATGGTTTGCAAAATGATTTTCAAAGGGCACATGACCTTTGACCAGTTGAATCCAAGATTGAATCGGTTCATCGTTGTATCACAGGCCGTACTTGTACCACGCTTGGTTGAAATTGCTGCAGTGGTTCACAAGGTATTGTGGTCACAAAATCATTTTCAATTAATGAGTGATACCAGTGATCATTGAACCCAAAACTTATTCAGTTCATCTTTGTATTGCACTCTATAAATGTGCCAAATTTGGTTGAAATTCTTCATTGATCACAAATTATCATGGTAACCAAAAACCGATGACGGACAGATGAACTGCAAAAATATTGCCTCCGGCCTCCGGCTGAGGAGGCATAAAAATCTTTGCCATTTCCAAGCAAAGCTGTACAGTACAAATCGGAAGCCTGCATCATTTATCGAGGCACAAATTCAAGACGCACACACACCCTTCACAGTCTCATGCTAACACAGTCACAGGCCATTTTGAACCATAATGTTTTCATCACAGAGCTGCAGTGAAAAGCAGGCATAATGGACCTCCACACCTCTTAAATGATGTCATACATAGAATGCATGCACAGAAACACATTGAGGGACACACACCTCAGAGTAGAGGATGGCCACCAAATATGTCACAAACAAGTGCGCAACGCAATCAAATAATACCTGCGTAGAACGATGCTGATCCTGAAAACATACCTTTCTCCAAGGAACAAAATCAAAGCTATAAACCAACTCACAATACCAGTGTTTCAGTTCAGCTGCGGAATAATAAACTGGCCACAATCATAAACCGATAAACTAGATATCGAAATAAGGAAACTCCTCACAATCCATAAAATGTTTTACAAAAATCAATGTATCCCGAGAATGTATCTGCCGAGATGAGGAGCTTGTAGCGGCCTGATGGAGCTCAACCAAGTGCACTAGAGTGACAACAGTGGGATTGGCTGAATACGTGAAAAGTGCAACAGACTACCGAATTCAATTTGTAAGCAAGCACGAAGACAACAAACCAGAGGAGATGTCCCTAACCCACTGAGCAAAAAATTTCCAAAGACAGGTGCCAATGGAAAATGTCGCACATGAAACCGAAAGAGCAACAAATACAGCTCCAATGATAGCAAAAAAGACAAGAGAAAAATATAACAAAATATCAACAGATATAAAGGTACACCGACAACTGGGAAAATGATATAAGAGGAGGAAAATAGATTTAACAAGCTCAAAGGAGCTAAGATCCTCGTCCTCTTCATGATGACATCATAAAAACGAATATGACGTCATTGTGATGTATCAGGTTTGCCATAAATTATCTGTGCTAATGCCCGGCTTGATTCCCGCACACAAAATTCAAACAGCCTGCCTAGTTTCAGAGATAATGGTATAGGCGATTTCCATTAGCGGAGATATTTTGACGTCATAACTTTTTTTTCTAGGAGGAATTTTCAAAATCGGAGATGGTTACTGTCTGCGCAGGGTATTTTTAAATATATATGCCAAGTTTCAGGAAGTTTCGATTAAAACTGTAGGCTGTGAAACAAAAAGGTCCACAAGAAGAAGATGAAGAACAACAACGTGAGTAAGACTTAGAGATCCTTCACGAGAATCTAAAAAAAAAGAAAGTTGGACAGATTGGGGATAGACAAAGAAGGCTCATTGGAATGGTTAAGAAGAAGCAGCTCAACTGGGATGGAGAACGAATCACTATAAATGCCCAAGACCAAGGACACCACACCAATGGATTTAAGAAGATGGCAGGACTGAGTCAATCGGACAAGTGTAGGTTCTGCAAGGTAGAAATAGAAAACACAACCCAACTACTATTGGGATGCAACAAAAACTCGTCAGAACAGGTTTACACAGAAAGGCACAACAAGGTTTGTGGAGTAATCCACTGGAATATCTGAAAATATTTCAATATTCCAGTCCAAGAAAACTCATGGAAGCATGACCAAAAAAACCATAATTGAGAACAAGGAAGTAACGCTCACATACGACCTGATGATCCCATCGAGCGTGAACATAGAAAACAAAGCATTGCGGCCAGATATAGTAGTTAGGTATTAAAAAGCAAAAATGGCATTGCTAATTTAGGTGTCAGTACCCAGCGATTTTGGTCCAAACACACAGAGATCAAGAAAATGACCAAATATCAACACCTCAAAAATGAAGTGAAAAGATCCTGGAAGATGAAGAGCACCAAAATTGTGCCAGTGATAATTGGAGCAACAGAAATGATGAAGAAGAGCCTTACGAAGATATTAAAAAAACAACCCTGGTAATAATACAAACAAACTGCAGTTGTAAGCTGTCCGGAGCTCAGTGACAATCCTGATCCTGAAAAGAGCCCTCTGAACAAAACTCCTGAGAGCAAGAAAAAAACAAAAACTTCACAACCTGCTTCATGAATCATGATCCCTTACCGACATGGAGGTGAATACTTCGAGACCTGGAAGGACTCCATTCCACCCTCTGAAATACACATAGGGAGATAACAACCAATAATACACACACACACACACACACACACACACACACACACACACACACACACACACACACACACACACACACACACACCTTGTGGAAGAGTGTGATGATAGAGTGCCACATTGAATTCAATGAGGGACAAAGAAACGTTGTGCAGAGTGTAAATGCAATTAGCAGAGTGGTACATGGAAATGAAGGAGCTCACATCATCAAACAAATGTAATCGGTCTGTGTGTCAGTGAGTGACGATGTCTGCGTGCAGATGTAGCTTAACATAGATCAATCATATTATCCGACCTACTGAAACCTATGTCCCCCTACGATGCTCCATATTATGAGATAACGCTTTGTTAGTGTAAGTTCTGATGGTCCAAGGCATAGCACAACTGAAATGCCTCCTGTTTCTCTAGTCGTGTCTAATAAATGTTCACCAAAACCAAAACGAACCCAGGCTTGCAAAAATATACACCAAAACTACCGTTCACCTCAAACAGACAGCCAAGAGCAACAGTATGTAATATTGGTTCGTGGGTGCCAGCAGTGACCACTATTTTCGTTGTGTCTGTGTGTCTGTCTGTTTGTGACTCTCTCCAGAGCACAGCTCCGTGACGTTTGATGCGATCTTGATGAAACTTGGACAAAAGCTAGATATCATGGTCTCGTTGTGTCTTTTTGTATGAGGGGTGTCCCACGCCCCCTTGTGGGCGCAGCCACGCCCACTTGAACTTTTTATTTGTATTTATTTTTTTTCTCGATTTTTTTTCTCGCAATTTCATTTCCTAGAAGCTGTGCGTAATGTCCGTAAGTACAACATATAAAAAATCCGATTTGATTTGGTCAATTTTGAACGAAGAGAAAGGTTTTTTTTACGGTAGGGCTTCCTCAATAATGCCCGAAAACCATCGTCGCCTCCCGGCTTGTTATAATTTAAAATTAAAAATTCATATTATGCTTTTTTAAATGAACAATATGTTGTAAATCCTTGTCAAAGACTACATATAATAAACAGCATTTTGACTCAAATTGGTCTCATTCATGTGAACTGAAAAAAAGCCCCAAAACAACAACAATCTCATTCATATGATCTGAAAAAACCCCCAAAAATAATAAGAACAACAACAAACAACAACAACGAGTTTGTTCCTCATTTAAGCTATTCCACTATTTCAAGGTGGCTCTTCCCTTGACCAATGTAATAATCTTCCTACTTGTTACAGAACATCTGTGGATGACGTCATCTTTCATTCTTTGTGAAGAAGTCTGCAGTATCCAATTTACTTGTAATTTACATTGATGCCAAAGGTTATGTCAAAATCCTCCTTGAGAGCCCTTTAAAAATATTATTAACCGTCAAATACATACATGAACCCGCTTTGTCCATTCAAATTTTTAACTGATTTTTCTTTCGGCATCTCACAATATTCTTTTGCTGCTCCACCATCTGCCTGCATTACATAGTGGATGAGAGGGAAGATAGTGGATGAGAAGGACATATGCTTGACAGACCCCAGGCATGAATATTCCATAAGGAAGGAGCAGCTGATGACAGGATTGGTGCCTGACCATCCACAAATGAGACTACAGCTCAACAACATCACATCGGCACATATGTTCCAGTTCTACTTGCCCTAATCACGTGCTTTCCATGCACCATTTCCTCCCATACAATTACAACAGACCTTCCCTCATTTGTTATTACACACCTTTCTGACCGATACGACAGTACAGAGATAGCACACTTGCCTTTGAGTTGGTAAATCTGGGTTTGATTCCTTCGCAATGGCACTTCGCAGACCGTAGAATGTTGCGTCTCAAATGGGATGTTACGCTGGAGACCCGTCTACTAACATCGATTGCTGGTGAATGTTAAAAATCCCATGACATCTTTCACAGTCAGATTCTCACCAGCAATCTCACCAATTTTCTAATTCCTACCTGAATGAGCAGGGGCTCAAGACAAAGTGCATGCAGGAGGATGTCGGAATCCTCCTGCATGCACTGCATCAGCATCAGAGCTGTGCCTCAGTAATAATGCAAGCAGTTGGATGTTTTTTTTTTTAATGCAAAGTCGAGGTTCATAATGGAGCTATTCACACAACAGATCAGGACGTAACAGAACAAAAGGAACAGCAACAAGAAAGGAAACACACCAATAGCAGGGACGAGAGATAAAATAGATGGAGACTTGGAGGATTAAGGGATGTGGGGAAGAATGAGGACAAGCGGAAGACACACAGGGTGGACAAAATGGATGCAGAAGCAAACGCTCAGGAAGGAAAAACTGGAAACTTGGAAAGAGGTGGGCCTGGCGAAGGTTAACGGGGGTAGAAAAAATCATGGTTTTGGATGGGGGATGATCTGAGATGGTGATGAAGAACTGTCTTGGAGATCTGAAGGGAACAATGAGATTGAAGAGCATGTGGAAGTTGGTTCCACGGGTGGGGGGAAAAAACAAGGAGCGAATGAGTGGTGAGCAGAGATTCTGGATTTGGGGAGTTTCACCAGAGGAGTTTACTACCAGAGCACATGATTCCTGCAGAAACCTGGTGGGGGGGGGGGGGGGACAAAGCACAGAACAAGCAAGACCAGAAAGGAGGCAATAGAAGACAGAGACCACCGACCTGACTGCGATGTGAGCTGTGAAAGCAGTGATGATTTTTATTGAATCTCGGTCTAATGTGCATTTGCATCATTCTCATGATGTGCTCGATAAAGATGTGTGGAAGGATGAGATGGGAGGGGGGGATGTAGGAATAAAAACACAAAACACAAAACAACTTTGCAGAAGCCGGCATGATGCTTGAAGAAGTACAAGCTAACGAACTTAAAATGCAAAGCATTCAAGCAACCAAAAACAACATTGCTGACCGAGCAAATAAGATATGACCACCACAATGATATTTTCAAAGTGACATTTCTGTAGCAGTCTAGATTAAAGCAGATGAACAATGTGAAGTATCAGTGGTTTGAAAGCCAAAAGCAGGTAACAATATCCATCCATCCATTGGGATCATACTCTGTGCAGAGCATTGATGCTGCCTAAGCAGTCTCCTTGGCTATTGGGCACAATCCTGGATGGGTCACCACTCAGACACAGTATACCAGCATGCTAGTACTCATTTTGCCAACCTCGGAAGGATGACAGGTCGAGTTAACCTCACCTGGAATTAATTCAACACCTGAGTGGGACTTGAACTCAGGACCCCAGGATCCCAAGCTCACCACCCAAACCATTAAGCCAACACCATCACCACTATTACAATGACCCCAATTATTCCCACCCACTTGTGAGGTCTGCTAGAGAAAGTTTTTTGCACAAATCTTTCATGAACCCACTGCCCCGGCCCGACATTAGAATGAAGCCGATTCTGGAAGAAATTTGTAATTTTCTCAGGGTGCTGACGATAACTCGAATACTCCTTGCGAATGACACCGTGGGATCTTTAACGTCCACCAGCTCATGCTTCGAGACTTGTCCTCCAGATAAACGGCGCACAAACTGATGCACCGCACTGCCTGTGAAACACCAGGGTGACAGTTTATAGCTGGGTCGAGATTTGAACCCAGGCTAGACAGCTCAAAGGCTGGTGTGCATAACCTCTCAGCTGTCTTGCCATCCATAATCATCATGTTTGGATCCTGCCAGCAAAATAAAAAAACAAATGTATGAAATGTACTGGTGGCTAAAGAACGATCACAATCTCACGGTGCAGTGGGATGGATGACAAACTGAAAAACGTAATAAGGGAATTAAATGGAGTGGTTTTCAACTTTCCTTATTACGCCTGTGTACTACTGTTTTCCGTTTGTTATCTTGCCAAAACGAAGTTTTGGCAAGATATGTTAGTCAGCTTGTATGTTTTTTTTTGTTTGTTTGTTTGTTTGTCTGTAATCACATATAAAAAATTCTGCAGAGCACAGTTATCATTGGAAATTTTTGTAACTTCGCATATCAGAGGCCTATAGCGGTCCCTTTCAGTGCACAAAATTTTGAAGGTCAAGGTCAAAGGTCAAGGTCATTTTGTCGCAAATCAGGGGAGTCGACGAAACCCTTATTTTTTGAGTAATTTTGATCAGATCGTCTTCAAACTTCATGGGAATATAGTTCATGGTCTGGCGCTCAGCTGATTAATTTTTGGTGGCGATTGGCCTTGACCTTCATATGTTTTTTTTTTTTGTATTTTTTTGGTCTGTAATCACGTATAAATCACTCTGCAGAGCACAGTTATCATTGGAAATTTTTGTAGCTTCGCATATCAGAGGCCTATAGAGGTCCCTTTCAGCGCACAAAATTTTGAAGGTCAAGGTCAAAGGTCAAGGTCACTTTGTCGCAAATCAGGGGAGTCGACAAAACCCTTATTTTTTGAGTAATTTTGATCGGATCGTCTTCAAACTTCATGGGAATATAGTTCATGGTCTGGCGCTCAGCTGATTAATTTTTGGTGGCGATTGGCCTTGACCTTCATGGTTAGCACCTGAGGTCAAACATATTTGACCCCAAGGTCAAATTTTCAAGTTTTAGGAACCATATCGTGTAGTACCTCAAATTGAACACCTCGATGAGTGCTTTCTAGATATATCAAGCTTGAGACATTATGACGTCATTTGGTGACGTTATGAGGCAAAAGCATATTTTTCATGGTTACTCTGTAGAACGATTCTCATCGGAATCTCTCGTCGGCAGATATTCCTCAAGGAGTCGCTCCTGGTGGATAGCAGCTCTGTTCACCTCAGTGTGACCTTAAAGAAGTCACACGTGGTCACCTTTCGGCAAGATACGGGTCACCCTGCGGGTGACATTGATTTATTTGTTTGTTTGTTTGTTTGATTTTCCATGATGATGCGCCAATGCACTTTATCAAACTGTTTTGAAAGACAACACTTGAAAATCGTTCACCTCTTGAGGACTTTTAAGTTGCCACAGATGTTCACTACAACATATAATAAAGCAGTGATCACGTGTTCCTGGATGCAAGTACAATTCTTCACCACATGAATACATACAGGTTACTTGGGGGGCTGGGGTTGGGCGGGGGGACAGCCTGAAATCAAACATGAAGGGAAGTCATTTTCCCTACTTCAACTTTGGGCAGGCAAAAAGGGGAAGAGAAAAACCTCAGAAGAGTTAAATGAAAAATATGTAAAAACCACAACCAGTTCTTGACAATCTCACGGAAATATTCACATTGACGTTACTTGAGCGCCAACAATTACCCAACCATCATGTTTCTTTTACAAAAACAACATACTGTCACTATCGGGTTTTTCTTTAGTGCCACATTATCAATACAACCACAACTACAACTAAAGCCCAAATTAGCCCCACCTTGTTAGGGGGTGAGCCAGGGAATGTCTTTGACATAAATCTTTCATGAAACGGCTGGCCAGGCCTGATGTTCAAATGAAGCCGATTCGGGCAGGTATTTGGAATTTCTTCAGGGTGCAGACTTGCTTACTTATTGTGAAAAAAACAACAACTGGTGGGATCTTTAACTTTAGCGGTTATGCCATGTACATCCATATAATGCTAGAAGATGCCAGTTGTGATGTAGGAAGGAACAGAACCCCCAATGATGATATTGATGGCATGGCTTTATCCTGACAGCCCAAAAAAATATTCGATGCTTCGACACATGGCAGGAAATGAGTTGCGATTCGGATATAAAAATAGCTGTGGGCTGGAACTGGAGTTTTGGTTTTGAGGAAGTTCGTGGAAAACGAATGAATCGTTACCTGACTGAGGCCAACTCTGCTCTTTCTTAGATGTTGCAAATTGGTGTAGCATTTATGTCTATTTGCTGCTTGGCTGTGCTTTTTCTACTGGACATGGACACACACACGCACGCATGCATGCACACACACACACACACACACACACACACACACACACACACACACACACACACACACACACACACACCTTCCTCTGGCATTCACCACTGTCACCAACCAGTGTGACCACTCCTTGGCTTTTTTCACAATATCTTGGCTATTCGTTGTTCACCTTGGCATCTTGGTTTTCTATAGGTTTTCTTGGCGTATAGCTTTTCTATTATCATCGCTTTTCCGAAACCTTGTGAATTATTGGCTTTTTTCATTGGCTCACCTTGGCATTTAAGAAAATGAGGAGTGGTCACACTGTCACCAACATCATACTGCAATTCTAGAAGTGTGTTTGTTTGGATGTTTGGTTTATATGCACTCCTGAACCACCGTACGAAATGAGTTGAAAACTGTTGGTTGTTCCCAGGATGTGCATGGGAATGTTTTAAGTGATTTTTTAAAACATAAATTAATAGCCCAAGGTGGGGGGGGGGGTCAGGGGTAAGCGGAGGACCCCAATTCTCTCAATGTAAATAAGTATCATATAGTAATGTTCATGGGGAAACGGCACTTTAAGATACAAAATTATACAACTATTTGTAATACGCTCACTGGGAAACGGTGCTATACGATAATACGTATTCCAAGTCATCCGAAAATACCCAATTCTGGTAGAATTAACGCGTCCATAATTCCTGGGTTATTAACCCTTCAGTAATTCTCGGGGAATTATCCCATCCATGAGGACAGGTTCTTTGCTCATATGTAAAATAATACGATTTGTGACATTTTTTAATTCAAACCAAGAATATTTTGGCAAAATGGTAAAAAATCTACCGCTGTCATTTCTATCAAACTTAGCAAGAAATTTATCCTTAAATACAATGGCTCTTATTAAAATTCAAACACTTCCAAGTTTCATTTCATTGTTCCATTGTCAACCACAGCAAGGTCAATGTGTGCACCCAATCAAAATCAGTCGAGCAAAAGGACAGGAAATCAGTAGAGCAAGTAGTAAAGGACACAGGGGCATTTTTGGGCCTTGTACTTGAAGTGAATTTGCTTGATATTTTAAAAAGGGATTCCTAATTAAATAATATAATGCGCTTCTTACTAAAAGTGTATTCATTTCCATGAAATAAAGGATGGTAATTAACGTCATTCCTGTGCGCAATACATACAGCAACACTGTATCTCACTGGGCTGCGACAGCTCGCGACGAGTTGGAGACACCAAATTGCGATAAAACAGCGATAATTTTCACTTGGAATCACACTGAATTGACACTAAAACACATTTGCGTATGTCTCACGAATATCGCACGAATGTCCCACGAACTCCCGGCAAAATTTGGTATGAACTTCGCCCGGAGTTCGCATACATGTTGCACAACATTCGCGCAACATTCAGGTGACAAAACTGCGATTTTCTTTGGCACATGCAACTGTCGCGCAACGGTCACACGAAGGTCGTGCGACCATCGCGCAAATGTCGTGCAACAGTCGCATGACAACTGTGCGTGACAATTGAGAAATTGGGACTATATATATATATATATATATATATATATATATATATATATATATATATATATATATATATATATATATATATATATATATACATATATATACATATACATATATATATATATATATATATATATATATATATATTGTGACGTCCATGGGACTTGAACAGTCCCGCCAACGTAGAATGAGCCGAAACGATGGAGGCGGTTTATTTGTTTATAACCCAAACATGGCGGTTCTAATCGCTCTACCGCAAACGGGACGAGGAAGGTGGCACGAGTCGCTTTTCACTGAGTTGATGATGTTTATTTGTTTTTATTATTACCAGAAATAACAAGACTCGGCAAGAAGAGGGATCCGGGGCGATTCGACGGGGTGGTGTGGGATCGGGCGTGGGGAAAAACACAGACAATTCCAATGAATATAGAGATCTCAAACCTTCTAAGGTGCCAAGCACACACACACACACACACACACACACACACACACACACACACACACACACACACACACAACGTAGCTATTTCTGGTGGTCAGGCTGGACCGTGGTGTGGACGCAACTGTCCCTGGATCGGCGTCGGACGAGCTGGCCTTGCTCTCGTCAGGGGGGCAGGAGAAACCGTGGTGCTGTCGACCTCCTGGTCTTGGCCCAAGTCCGCTCACAGCCGCCAGGGAACCAGTTCTGGCGCCAATTTGCGAGCAGGAGAGGGAGGCAGGTCCGCCCGGCGTTCGACCCCGTACTCCGAGTCAGCAGAACCCCAGAGCCAACCAAGGTGAGGCACGAGGCTCAGCAAGGCTCCAAGACACGATCAAGAACACGATCGAATCAGCACAACAAGGATGCTCCCCGCGCAACAGCCTCCCCACCAAAAAAACACGATCTTTTGGTTGTAATCTTCTTCCTCTTCCTTTTCGACCCCGAACAGAACCTTTTTATCCTCCTGTCCTCGTCACTTCCAATCGAGCCGTTTATTGGCCCACCGCCGTCGCCTTCTGCCAATCGTGATCACGGGGTGGAGCCATCCGCTGCACTGTCCCGTGACGTCATGGCCAGTCTCCAGAGAATACCAAAAGGGGTTTACGCAGACACATTTACCCTATCCCGTGTCCCTATCTAATTACGTGACAATTATCATTTCCCCCCTTGAAGAAATGAAATTTACTAGACAACTTATCACCACTGAATTGCTACTTATTACATCGAGATCCTGGTAAACTCGAACAGCATGGCATACCTAATTAAACATCCTAATTACCCTTTGAATGCAGACCCCCCCTCAAACGTAACAATATATATATATACATATATATATATATATATATATATATATATATATATGTATATATATATATATATATATATGGCCACTGAATTAATACACCAGGGGGTTGACTCAGCCTGTCATCCTTCCGAGGTCGGCGAAATGAGTACCAGTGTACTGGGCCCGTGTATACCCTGGTTAAAATAGGTGTACCATATCCCTGCGTCGTAAGAGGCGACCAAGGTTGCGTCAGGAAGGGCATCCGGCATAAAACATGTGCCAAATCACTATGCGCATCATACGGATGATCCGCTGTAGCGACCCCTAACGGGAGCAGCCGAAAGAAGAAGATATATATATATATATATATATATATATATATATATATATATATATATATATATATATATATTTTTTTTTTTATACCTTGGTCGAGGCTCGTATGAGAGCTAACACACAACTCACAGCAAGGAGGCATGAGACAAGAGGGGCGGGAGTGGAAGGGACAAAACATTGGGGAACAGACACAGGTGAACTGTGGAAGGGAGAGGGATGGGGATGGGACGGGGAACATGGCGAGGGGAAGATGGACATTAAAGGGACTTTCAGGAAGGAAAGCAGGAGAATTGAAGGAAGTGGGCTTGGGTGGATTATCGGGGTAGAAAAGATCGAGGATTTGGATGGGGGAAGATAAGAGGTGGTGGTGAACAGCTGTTTTGAAAGCCTGAAGGGAAGAATGGGAAAGAATAGAGTGAGGAAGTTTATTCCAAAGGCGGGAAAAAAGAGGAATGAAAGAGTGAAGATGAGCAGTGATTCGTGATTTTGGTAGTTTTACCAGAAGGGGGTTGTTGGCGGACCTTGAGCGCCCTGTGGAAATGTGGTTGGGACAAATCGCAGAGAGAGCAGGGGGGCAAGGCTGGAGAGGAGTCGGTAGAAGACAGAAAGACCACCGACCAACCTGCGGTGATTGAGTGAGAGGCCCAAAGACTCAGCTTCATTGCGGGAGATGCCAATGATCTTAAAAGCCCTGGTTTCGACAGCGTGAAGTCGAGAAAGGTGGGAGGCAGGAGCACCAGCCCAGAGGGGAGAGCAGTACTCCATCAGGCTACGGACAAAAGCTTTGTAAGTGGTCAGGAGCTCAAGAGGGCCGAGGAAGGACTTTGCACGACGGAGGATTCCCAGTCGGCGACTGGCTTTTGAGGCAAGGTTGGAAATGTGACTTTCCCAGGAAAGGTCATGGCAGATAGTGAGACCCAGAAGCTTGAAAGAAAAGACTTCTTCCAGAGGATTGTTGAGAAAGTGGATGGGGGGTTTTGTAAACGGTCCTTTCGAAGAGACATAGTGAGAGTGTGAGATTTGTCTGGATTGAAAGACATGTTCCACGTGTTGGACCAGTTTGTGATTTTATCCAGATCTGCAGTGAGCGAAGAAGCTGCTGCTTGCCGGTCTGAGGGATGACAGATGGTACGGCAGAGGGTTGAGTCATCGGCAAAGAGAAATAGAGGATTTTCCAGAGAGTCCGAGAGATCATTGATGAAAACCAGAAAAAGAACAGGGCCCAGAACGCTACCTTGAGGAACTCCAGCCTGCACAGGAAGAGGGGATGAAAGAACTCCATTTAGGGCCACACGTTGACTGCGACAGGAGAGGAAGTCTGCGAGCCATGAGTGGAGATGGCCTTGAATACCATGGGAAGAGAGTTTGGTGAGTAGGGCAGGGTGCCAGACTGTGTCAAAAGCACGTGATATGTCCAGGGATACGGCTCGGATTTCCTGTCTGGCATTGAGGACCTCCATCCATTGATGGGAGAGCAGTAGCAGCATATCTAGGGTAGAGTGACCTGGTCTGAAACCAAATTGATGATTGGAAATCAAGCCATTGGAGAAGAGGAAGGATTTCATGTCTGAAGCGATGATGGATTCCATAACCTTGCTGATGATTGGGAGAAGGCTGATTGGTCTATAGTTACAGGGATCTGTTTTTGCACCTTTTTTATGCAGGGCAGTGATGTTAGCAGATTTCCAAGCAGATGGCAGATGACCTTGGGAAAATGAGAGGGTGAATAGAACAGAGAATAGAACAGAGAGAATAGAACAGAGAACAGAGAGAGAACAGAGAGACAGGGAACAGAGTGAATAGAATATATATATATATATATATATATATATATATATATATATATATATATATATATATATATATATATATCTTCTTCTTCTTTTGGCTGCTCCCGTTAGGGGTCGCCACAGCGGATCATCCGTATCATCCGCATAGTGATTTGGCACATGTTTTACGCCGGATGCCCTTCCTGACGCAACCCTGGTCGCCTCTTACAACACAGGGATGTATATATATATATATATATATATATATATATATATATATATATATATATATATATATATATATATATATATATATATATATATATATATATATATATATATATATATATATATATATACATATGAGGCCTCTCCCTTCCAGCAATTATATTGTCAGTTGGGAAATGAGTAAGAGAGTACCTGACTGAGTACTACAATGGTGTGGGAGCTGTGCCCTGGCAGAACAGCATGGTGGGATTACAGGAGAATGCTGACCAAGCCTGATTGTTCAAAGTGTTCTGTTACTTGTCAACGTTGCACCCACAAACATTGTGTGTGACCGAATTGTTCATCTGCCTTGAAAGGGGCTTGTGGGTGTGACCATATTTTGTGTGTGACATAATTTATGTAAAAATGTATGACGTGATTTAGGAATGATGGGAAGGTGAAAGGAATGATGGGAAAGTGAAAAGTTTGCATTGAAGGCCATTACTCAGAACAGGAGAGAAAGAGGACAGACAATGCTGGTTTTACAATTTGGGCTGTTTTTTTTATTTTTTTTTAAGTCATCTCTGGATGGAACTATTATGAATCTATCTACATTACATTGTATGGATAACATGTGGATTTCTATGTATATATTAAATTGAGTAGACAATACATTGTGCAAATTTCTGATTAATTTCTTTTGAAATAACAGAACAACATATTGTACCAAAAGACTTTAATAAATGAAATTGTCACATGAAAATATGCAAGTGCAAACAATGCATACACTGTCAAGTTACCAATACATACAAGTTTTCATACAGTATCAAAAAAATAAACCTCAGTTATGTCACAATTTCTTCCGAAAATATTCTCGATTGAATCGCAGTTTTGTCGCACTCTCAGGGGTCCCAGGACAGATTATCATTTTTTTCTCCAATCAGTCACAATTTAGTTTCATAGGTCGCCAATCCCTCACAAAGTTGTCTCACATTTTGTCGCACGTTCTGACTCACGGAAACTAAATTGAGAAGGGTTCGAGACCGGTTCGAGACAACCGCGACGACTCTGACTATTTTGAGAGAAAATTTGTCGCACGAATTTTTTGAACATGTTCAAAATTCAAGCGACACCAGAGCGACGTCCTGCGACTCACGCGAGGAAATTGAGAACCACCGCGAACGTTTCCAGACATTTTGGAGAATCCCGTTCGCATTTTGTCACGAGCTGTCGCAGCCCAGTGAGATACAGGCTTTAATCTCGCTCTGAAGGGGATGCAAGACTATTGCAATGCCCCTGTCTGTCTGTCTGTGCAGTGTGCCCGTATCTATACATTTTCACTTTAACAATGGTCTTCTCTGCAACTGCTTGTCCGATCGATGCAAAATGTTAAACACAGGAGGCATTCCCTATGGAGAATATTTTATTGCCAACTCTGACATCGAAGGCCACATCGAATGACAGCCATATTGGATTCAACGTAAAAAAACTTGGACATCATTTTGTCCAAAACCACTCAACGAAAAAAATTGAAACTCAGCATATGTCATCAACTCCCCATAGGATATACAGTGTGATAATGATGACATCATTGGTGAAGTGGCATTCCAGCCATAATTTGTTGAATTGAAATCCTTATCCGAAAAATCTGAAACTTCATACATCTGATATACGACCCGACGTGAATGAAGAACTAAATTTATGTCATCGGTCATGTTGGTTGTTTTATGTCAACGACATATGGTCTGGCAGCCAGAACTGGTGGCCATATTAGTTTGAAAATAAAAACGTTAAAAAAAAATCATCATCTTCTCCAGAACCATGTAATAGATCGATGCGAAACTACATACATATGATCAACGAGTCATGGAGAATATACTTTGAATTTTTAATTATTCACCTTTATTGATGCAATTTAGCCTTCATGTGCACAAAAGTGGTAAAATATCGAAATGATTAATCAACAAAGCTACGGATAATGGCAATGTATGTGACATAATGTGGTGCATGGATGATACTGGTATTTGGGCCATAATCATAGTGTGTTCAGTTAATGATGGTATTTCTGTTCAGAATGAGCGTGCGAGGTGAGACTATGTGCTCCACGAGTGCCGTTATAGTTTGTCTGTTCTTATTTTGCCCTCTCGCCCGAAAGGATGATATCAAGCAACACACTATATAAAGGAAAGACAAAATTAACGAGATTATAAAAAAGGAAAGGTTGAAAGTCCAATTAAGCATCCAGAGCCGGGAAAAAGGCAGCCCTTCAAATTCCCAACCTGGCAGGAAATGTTCCCAGCTGATAGAAACTGGAGCAGGAGAAGGAACAATTAATTATCCACCAAAGTAGTGATTGCCAAACAGTACCAAATGAGGTAATCAATAACTGCAGATTTATTGCCCAGAAAGAAAGCATTATATAATAATAATAAATTAGTAATTGACAAATGTTAATGCAATTAATTGTGCTTCCATCAAGTACTAGTACTTGCAAAGTAATTGGTAAATTAAGGTGACAAAGTACACTTCTGGTCAAAAGTTTTAGTACACCCCCATTTTTCCAGTTTTTACTGAAATTTAAGCAGTTCAAGTCCAGTGAATAACCTGAAATGGTACAAAGCTAAATGGTAAACTGCCAGAGGTTAAAAAAAAGTTTAGGTTACCAAAAACTGAAATATAATGCTAATTTCAGAGTTGTTAAAAAAGGCCCTTTTCAGGGAATGGGTAATGGTTTAGCAACTGCAGCTGTTCTGCAGCAATGGAAGTAATTCCTGCAGGTGTCCCAACTTTTGTTGATTAGTTACAAACCCTTAGTCTGCATAAAAGCAGTGTTGAAACAGACTGTGTTGCTACACCCTCTGAAGCATCATTTGCACAATATTGCACTGCAGGAAGTAGTATATTGCTGTCATAATCGCGAGAAAAAGACGATTAACAAATGAAGCCAGACAGACCATTATAACCCTTAAAAGTGTAGGACTTTCCTTCAGAGAAATTGCAAAGTAAGCCAAGGTGTCAATGAGCAGTTTCCTACACTATCAAGAGACACTTGGAAACTGGAGGAAACTCTGACAGGAAGTGGTCTGGCAGACCCAAAGCCAAACACAATCAGAAAACAAGTTTCTAAGAGTCAACAGCTTGCGTGATAGGTGGCTCACAGGACAACAGCTTCAAGCACAGCTTAACACTGGTCGAAGTAAGAAAGTCTCAGTTTCAACTGTGAAGAGAAGACTTCGAGCTGCAGGTTTGACAGGTCGAGTGGCAGTAAGAAAGCCATTGCTAAGATGGCAAAATAAGAAAACGAGGCTTGCCTGGGCCTTGAAGCACCGCCAGTGGACTATTAAAAACTGGAAGAAGGTTTTATGGACCAATTAATCAAAATTTGAAATCTTCGGTTAATCATGCAGGGTTTTTGTACACCGCAGAGTTGGCGAAAGGATGGTTCCTCAGTGTGTGACACCAACTGTCAAACATGGAGGAGGAAGCGTGATGATCTGAGGCTCTTTTGCGACTCCAGAGTCGGCGCCTTGCACAGAGTGACAGGCACCCTGAACCAAAAGGGCTACCACAGCATTTTGCAGTGCCATGCAATACCCTTTGGTCGACACCTAGTTGGTCAGTCCAACAGCAAGATAACGACCCAAAACATACCTCCAGGCTATGTAAAAACTACCTTAGAAGAAAAGAACAAGACGGTAGGCTTCAAATCATGGAATGGCCAGAACAGTCTCCAGACTTAAACCCAATTGAGCTGGTTTGGGATGAACTGGACAGAAGGGTGAAAGCAAAGCAACCTACAAGTGCAACACATTTGTAGGAACTTCTGCAACATTGTTGGGAATAACTTTCCGAACAATATTTTATTTCCATTGTAGAAAGAATGCCACGAGTATGTTCGGCTGTTACATCTGCAAAAGGTGGCTACTTTGATGAGTCAAAAATTTAGATTAAATTTTGTTCAACAAAACGATTCCATGATTTCTTTTTTATCTGCAATTGTTTATTTGTTCTATGCTTTAATTTCAGAGTATATTGAAACATTGAACTGCTTAAATTTCAGTAAAAACTGGAAAAATGGGAGTGTTCTAAAACTTTCGACCGGTAGTGTACATTAGCTCCAATGGCGAAAAGAGCTATTTTGGGGTTTTGGAGATCGAGTAATCTACTTACATCAAGTCATGTCCGACTTCTGGTGACATTCATGATCAAATTTCTCCAAACATCCCTATCCTGCATTGCTTCCTGAAGTTCTCACAGAGACAGCTTGATTGCAGCCTTTACCCAATTCATCCAGCATATACATGGTCGGCCTATTTCTCTTCTTCCATTAACAATACCGAGCATGGTTGATTTCTCCAGAATTTCGTTTTCCACACACATTTCCAAAGTATGACACTTTCTGTTTTAGCATCAGCACTTCTCATGTACATGGTGGTGTAATATCTCCAAGTGGTGATTTATTTGTTCTTGCAGTGCGTGGAATTTTTAAACATTTGTCTCCAACACCACATTTCAAAACTGTCAATCTTCTTTCTTTCTTTCTTTCTTTTTCACTGTCCGTGACTCACATTCATACATTGCAACTGGAAATACCAGAGCATTCACCAGCCTCCTCTTGGGTTGTTTTGTCACATCTTTGTCTTTCCAGATCTTTGTCAATTCCGACATTGCTCTTCCCCCCAATACTAACCGTCTATTAATTTCTCCTCCACATTCTCCACTCACTTCAATTTTAGAACCCAGGAAAATGAAACTTTCCACCATTTCCACATGATCGTCTTCCTATCTGAACACACCGATCGTCTTAGTTGGCAAGATTTTAGCCTTTTTAGGTTTAATCCATTTAAATAAAGACCAGCTTTTTAACTTTCTTTCTTCACTGTCTGTAGCAGCTTCATCAAGTCATCTTTACTTTTTGCCAACAGAGTGGTATCATCAGTATATATAAATATATATCTGTGTTCATGTCTGTGGGTCATAAGCCCCGCCCATTCTTCAGGTCACGCCTTCCACAGTCCATTGTCTGTGTTTATTTGGTTGTTTGTCCGCACAGAATGCGAGTTATGGTTTTTCTCTGCAACCGCTCATCAGATTTACACGAAATTTTCATCATAAGAGCGATTACTTCTTCTTCTTCTTCTTCTTCTTTCGGCTGCTCCTGTTGAGGGTCGCCACAGCGGATCATCCGTATGATCCGCATTGTGATTTGGCACATGTTTTACGCCGGATGCCCTTCCTGACGCAACCTTGGTCGCCTCTTACGACACAGGGATATGGTACACCTATTTTAACCGGGGTATACACCGGCCCAGTATACTGGTACTCATTTCGCCGACCTCGGAAGGATGACAGGCTGAGTCAACCCCCTGGTGTATTAATTCAGTGGCCCAACGGGGCTTGAACTCAGGACCTTTTGGATCCCAAGCCGCTGCCCTAACCACTGCGCCAACACCAGGCTCTAAGAGCGATTACTTATGTATAATATTTTAATGATAATTGATGACGTCATATGTCACATGGTGTGGCAGCCATGTTGGAAAAATGGAAAAACTTTAGACCTCTATCTCTGAAACCACATGAAGGAAAAAATTTAAACTTGACACGTGGCAAGTACTCCACATGGAGAATGTGACTTTTTATGACGTAATAATTGCATACGTAGAACGCTACATCTGATTAGTATGAAAATTTGAGGGTCATCTTGAGATAAATTTGATGTCATCGGTCACATGGTTTGGCAGCCATCTTGGATTGAGGAAAAATAATAAATAATGTTTTCTCTGGAACTTCTTCATCAATCAATGGGAAACCTCACAATTATAATCCAGTAGACATGGGAAATTTATGTTTTAAATGTCAACCCCATCAGCCACATCGTCTGGCAGCCAGAATTGTTTAATTTTTTGAATATGAAAAAATGTAGAATTTTTTTTTTTTTTGGAATAAGGCTCGCATAGCTGCACATGGATGGGTCTGAGGGTAGAGGAGTAGCAGCAATTCAATTGATACAGACGATGGCCCCAGGAAAAAGGATCAACTGCGTATGTAATAAATAGATGGAATGTGGCCTATTACTAGGTCCATAACTTGTCAATTCTGCATCGGAGAGAGATGTGTGGGCCTCGTGAGACTCAGTGGAGTCCCGGCTTACCCTGTGGACCCATGGTGTTAACATTTATTACTTCATGTTGAGGCTATTTAAATTCCCATTCAATTGATACCGACAATGTCCCCAGGCAAATTGGTTAACAGCATATGTAATAAATGTATTGAAAGCAGCATTTTACTCAGTCTGTAACTCGTCAATCTCGTGTTGTATCAAAGCAGGGTTGTGTCAAAGCCAGACGCCTTGATACCCGGTCATCACTGCCAGCAGTTATCAAGTGGTAGTTCTAGTTTTTTTTTAATAAGGCTCACTTGGCTGCACATAGACGGGTTTGAAGGTAGAGGAGCAGCAGCTGAAACCCAAATCCTATCAAAGTTCTTCCTGATGACTTCATCTTTGTTTTTTGCTTGTTTGGGTTCCTTCTGATAACTCCAATGTGGGACTGTACTTATTGTTTGTTGTTTGTTGAATTCTTCCTTTGTTTGAGATTATTTTGTTGATCGATTATTTTGATTGATTTGAATTCCTCCATTTACACCACAAGGAAATAAAAAGTTCTTCAGTTTATTTATTTATTTTCAATCATAAATTCCTTGTTGACGTTTCAACCTATCCGTGCTTGTCATTTCCTTCCATTGATCCAGCATTGTCTGAACCTAGATAGAGTGGGAGATTATAATACCCAAACCAATTAACCTGCCAGAGTCGGCGTGCACCAGCGGTAAACGCTCGGCCGCATTACTTAAGATCCAATCAAGATAAGATTGGTGCATTGCCAAGGGCGCGTTCCCCAGTCAGGAGGCCACGTGGCCTCGAGTTAAACGGAAAATTTAACGGTGGGCACTGGAATTAGTGGTGAACTGATTGGCGTTTGTGGTTGTTTAAAAGCAACCCACCATACCACAAAGTTAATTGTTGTAAGTGGTGGCCCCAGGTCCGGTTCTTCCGAGGAGAAATGAGGATTAACCCTCTCATAACACTCTCAGTACCTGTGGCCATAACAATATATATATATATATATATATATATATATATATATATATATATATATATATATATATATATATATATATATATATATATATATATTGTTGCGGATTCGCGCCTGCCGGCGTGCTGACGGCCACGTAACTCGAATCGCGGCACGTCGCCCACCGGACGGACAATCCAGTCGTGACCCTCTCGGACTAACGCCGGGAACCAGTCACGGGTGGACCTTTCGGTCTCACCGCGATCGTGCCAATCGGCCCCCGCGTGGGATAGGGTTGCTCGCCAAATTCGACCTACCTAAGTACCCACACGGAGGGTAGACCGGGCGATCGCACCTCGCCGCAGGTCGACTTCGGACACGGGCCACTTAAGCGACCCGTTCCGTACTATCGGGATAACCGAGCGGTGTTATTAGTCGGCCTCGACGGTTCGATTAATTATCGGGCGTCTTAGCCCACGACCAACCCTTTACGTGAAGCAAGATGGGGATTCAATGAAAGAAATGACGAAGCGAAGCGGGAAAACAGTTCAACAATAAGCACATTTATTTCGCGATGAACGGAAAGCACACATATACAATTCCACCAAAAGCACATGTAAAAGAAGAAGACAAAAAGCAAATGCAACAATGCAGATCTATCCGACTACCGGGCACTCGGCAACACTTATACAATTTTACTTCACAGACGGCGCCGACAACACATATTCCCAAAGCAAAAGAAAAGAGAACCACCCTCCAGGATGAGGGGGGTAGGCGGGCCTGGGGCCGAGACCGTGTCGGGCCTACCCGTCTGATGATGAGACGCGAAGTGGCGGTGGTGCCTCAACTCCGCGGGCCTCACGGACAGTGTCTGGTAGGGGGTGGGAAGGGGGCCCCCTTTTGTCGCACTATCTCAGCACGGGGGGAAACAGGAGGGGGTTGCTGATGCTCGGGGAAAGGAGGATTTCACAAAATCTCGGGTCCCGCGACGAGCGTCTCCACCACGACTTCGGTCGCGCCGCCGGCCTCTCCCTCCGCAGTTCCCCGAATCCGACGCGAGCACCCCCTCAACCGCCCTCGCCGCCGCCGCCTCTCCACAGCTTCGTCCGATCGCCCTCTCCGTCTCCTCTCGTCCCAACTCTTCACTGGCTCCGCGAACTCCCAACTGCGAACTGCCCTCTTCTGACGAACGCAGTCGTTTTTATAAGCCCCGTGGCTTCGCTCTTTTACCCTTGACCCTCTGCCTCCGACCCTTCACCTCTCTTGCTGGCTCCCCATTGGCCCGAGGAAAAGTGGGCGTGAATGCTTTTTGATCCATGAATTTGCATATAGCGACCGCCCTCCAACGCCCTGGAGGCGGGGCCAAATCGCCCCTCGCTCACCGATTGGACGGAACAAAAGTGGGCGTGAGTCGTTTTTGATCCGTTTTTCTGCGGAAAGTCCGTGATGTTTTTGAACACGCTGCTCGGTGCGCGCCCCGCACGAGTCCAGCATCGGTGCCCACGAGTGGCGCGAGATGACGGTGATGCGATGGTGGCGAGTTGTGACGGTAAAGGTCGTGGCGGTTGTGGTGAAGCGGCGTTGTGGTTGGTGGCTGTTGTTGTGATGGCCGCGTTGTGGTTGGTGGTTGTTGTGTGATGGCTGTTGAGATGTGGTTGGTGGTGGTAATAATGGCGGCTGGTCCAAAATAAAGATAGTAAAAGAAAAACGGCTATCCTGAAGAGTCGCAGCCCTCATGAATGACATTTATTCCCTCTAGACAACGGGTTTGGGCCTAACTACACATATACTTACCGAGATATCTCACCTAAGGGACCTGAATGGTGGTTTGTGAATTTCGTCAACCACAACAATATATATATATATATATATATATATATATATATATATATATATATATATATATATATATATATATATATATATATATATATATATATATATATATATATATATATATATATATATATATATATATAGTAGCCCAAAAGTTACTTTACCCCTGATAAATTTCTCGCACTTCCCCCATCCCTTCCCCCTCTGCCCTCGCCCCCTCGCCCACTATGGTATGCAGAAACACTGACTCAGAAGAATGATGGAGCACATACAGATACAATGCCAAATTAATTATTGTAAGTACTGTACAATTAAACCTGTATATTAAAAGAGTTCAAGAACAATGTTTCACTGGGAAGGGTAAAGTGACTTTCAGGTGACCCTGTATTATATATATATATATATATATATATATATATATATATATATATATATATATATATATATATATATATATATATATATATATATATATATATATATATACACGACCGGTCAAAAGTTTGAGAACACCCCCATTTTTCCAGTTTTTACTGAAATTTTAGCAGTTTAATGTTTCAATGTACTCTGAAATTAAAGCATAGAACAAATAAAGAATTACAGATAAAAAACAAATGATGGAATCGTTTTGTTGAGCAAAATTTAATCTAAATTTTTGACTCATCAAAGTAGCCACCTTTTGCAGATATAACAGCCGAACATACTCGTGGCATTCTTTCTACAATGGAAATCAAATATCGTTCGAAAAGTTCTTCCAAACACTGTTGCAGAAGTTCCCACAAATGTGTTGCACTTGTAGGTTGCTTTGCTTTCACCCTTCTGTCCAGTTCATCCCAAACCAGCTCGATGGGGTTTAAGTCTGGAGACTGTGCTGGCTATTCCATGATTTGAAGCCTACCGTCTTGTTCTTTTCTTCAGGGATCTGGGGCCCTTTTGTTTCAGGGTGCCAGTCACTCTGTGCAAGTCGCCGACTCTGGATCCAGCAAAAGAGCCCCAGATCATCACGCTTCCTCCTCCATGTTTGACAGTTGGTGTCACACATTGAGGAACCATCCTTCTGCCAACTCGATGATGTACAAAAACCCTGCGTGATGAACTGAAGATTTCAAATTTTGATTTATCGGTCCATAAGACCTTCTTCCAGTTTTCAGTAGTCCACTGGCAGTGCTTTATGGCCCAGGCAAGCCTGTTTTTCATATTTTGCCATCTTAGTAATGGCTTTCTTACTGCCTGCCACTCGACTTGTCAAACCTGCAGCTCAAAGTCTTCTCTTCACAGTTGAAACTGAGACTTCCTTACTTCGACCAGTGTGAAGCTGAGCTTGAAGCTGCTGTCCTGTGAGCCGCCTATCACACAGGCTGTTGACTCTCAGGAACTTGTCTTCTGATTGTGTTGTGGCTTTGGGTCTGCCAGACCTCTTCCTGTCAGAGTTTCCTTCAGTTTCCAAGTGTCTTTTGATGGTGTAGGAAACTACTCACTGACACCTTGGCTTCTTTGCAATTTATCCAAAGGAAAGACCGACACTTTTAAGGGTTATAATGGTCTGCCTGTCTTCCTTTGTTAATTGTCTTTTTCTCACCATTATGATAGCAATATACTACTTCCTACAGTGCAATATTGTCCAAATAATGCTTCAGAGGGTGTAGCAACACAGTCTGTTCCAACACTGCTTTTATACAGACAGAGGGTTTGTAACTAATCAACAAAAGTTGGGACACTTGTAGAAATTGTTTGCATCAACTTTCAAGGCTTAATTTGCTTTCATTGCTGCAGAACAGCTGCAGTTGCTCACCCATTACTTGTTCCCTGAAAAGGGCCTTTTTTAACAACTCTGAAATTTACATTATTTTTCAGTTTTTCATAATCCAAACTTTTTTCTTTTTTTTTTCACCTCTGGCAGTTTATCGTTTATCTTTGTACCATTTCAGGTTATTCACTGGATTTGAACTCCTTAAATTTCAGTAAAAACTGGAAAAATGGGGCTGTTCTAAAACATTTGACTGGTGGTGGTGGTGTGTGTGTGTGTGTGTGTGTGTGTGTGTGTGTGTGTGTGTGTGTGTGTGTGTGTGTGTGTGTGTGTGTGTGTGTGTGTGTGTGTGTGTGTGTGTGTGTGTGTGTGTGTGTGTGTGTATGTAGTGGACAAAACAATGGAAACACCCAGGTAAATGAGGGATACCAAGCAACGGCTTCCACACAGGTGTAGTCCATGTGTTAATTAAGGAAATAACATCCCAGCATTCTTATGGTCATGTATAAAAATGCTGCACAGGCCTGGTTGCCTATAATTATGGCTAGCATGGCTGCAAGAGGAGATCTCCCCCCTCCCCCCCCCAATGCCCTCATCCATAGAGCACATATGGTTGCCCAATGGTTTGATGAGCATGACAACAATAATATCCATTTGTCATGGCCTTCTCAGTCACTAGATCTAAACCCAATGGAGCATTTATGGGATATTCTGGAACGATGACCGAGACAGCATTTTCTACCTCCAACAAACAAGTGTGAGTCGATTGACTTTCTCGCGATAAAATGGTGCCGCATCCCTCCTGCAGAATTGCAGATGTTGATGGACTCTATGCCACGTAGTGGCCCAAAGCCCTTTAAGTGACTTTACATTGGTGTTTCCATTTTTTGTCCACTTCCTGTATAACACACACACACACACACACACACACACACACACACACACACACACACACACACACACACACACACACACACACACACACACACACCTTGCAGTTGGGAAAAAAATCACACAAATTCATTGAGTTATTGAATAAAGAATGACAACATTTTGACCAGCAACACAAAACAAACATGCATTGCTGACCTTTCTGAAGAAGGAAGAAATAATTCTAAACCCCCCTTTATCAACCCAAACAACAGGGTGGACAAAGCCAGACCAATCGATCAAAGCAGTCTCTCGAAACTCAAACACATAACTTTCAATTGTTAGCACATTAAATCAAGCAGCATGGCAGCAAATGCTGTGGGGTGAAGAGGTGTGTGCATGAGTGTGGTGGTGGGGGGGTGGGGGGGAGGGTGATCTTGATCATGTTTGAGGTGATTGTAATGCAATACAATTAAGGTAGATCAATGTAATCCAAGCAAACATGACTAACTGCCTGAACCAACAGAGCAAATGTGGCAAAGTGTTGGAAAGAAAGAAGGAGGGGGGGGAGATTGAGGTAGGTGTAGGGATGCATATGATGTAACAATGCAAATCCAAACTGGCCAATACATTATATGTTGGGTAATCCAGGTTATCTTCGTTATACAGTATTGTATTTCAAGCCTGGTGTTGGCTTAGTGGTTAGTGTGGCGGCTTGGGATCCCAGGATCCTGAGTTCAAGCCCTGCTGGCTGCTGAATTAACACCAGGGGGTTGACTCAGCCTGTCATCCATCTGAGGTTGGCGAAGTGAGTACCAGTGTACTGGTCCCGGTGTATGCCCCGGTTAGAATAGGTATACCATATCCCTGTGTGTTGTAAGAGGCGACCAGGGTTGGCGTCAGGAAGGGCATCCGGCCATAAAAAAACATTGCCTCAAGAAAAAGCCAACCCCTGCACAGCAGGGAAAAATGGCTGTAAAAACGGTCATTTTTTTATACAGTATTGCATTTCCTATTTTTCACAATGGTCGAGTGTCCCTGTTGCGTTTAAGCACGAGTGGATCAAACGCTACTCGCTACTCCACAACCTCCTCCGTGAGCGATGTAACCGTTTCCTCCACAAACCGTGCCTCCAAAATCTATCTTTTGACTTGATTGGGGTTCACACCCAAAATGCTGACGCTGTCCCATCGGGGATCATGGTCACCAACCTTTAGCCAACGTTTGGCAGCGGCAGATCTCCTAGGATAGCTGCATCCGAAGGCCTTGCGATGCTCAGTGGTACATTGGCCGAATTGAGCAGCATTGGGTGTTGGACGATCCTTTGCGATGTTCATGCCACTACGAGGGAAATGTTGGCACACCACCCGTTTGTTGTTGCTCGGGATCGGTAGCTCATTCCGAATACTTTCAATTCGGTCTAAATTTTACTGTCATTTACGGAACCTTCACAGCGTACCTGTCGTGAAATCAACTAGGTGTAGAGAGAATAACGTGAACAGATTTGTGGCGTGCTGCTGTTGTACTCTTACACCCAAAGAGGGCTTGACAAGGTTTGACAAACAAGGTTGGCACGTCAGCATCTTACAAGAACCGTTCTTTCTTTTACAAGCCTTGCAAGAGGTCTTATTTTTCAATCTGATTTGTAAATGATATCTGAAGATGAAAATAACAATCACAGAGCAATTCAAAAGAAAGTGAACAACGGATACGATGAAACATTGACTTGTCTTCAATACGCATGCAAAACGGTAAAGACCATCGCGCTCTTTCCCCCTCGCCCCCACACCTCTGGTGCATGCAAAGGCAGAGACCTCTGCCTCCAGCGTAGAGGTGGAGGCCACCCCTTCATGCAGTGGCAAAGACAACCCCCCCCTCTTTGCCCAAAGGCGGAGACCCCCCCTTCCGGTAAAGACACCTCCAAAGTGTCCCATCAGACCCCGAGCCTCCACAGAGCCCAAACATGAACAGAGAGACCAACGTCACAATCACCGACACCAGACTCACCTCAACGTTCACCGCAGACAATCCTTTGAGGAACTCCCGAATATTAGTCACGCAGTCTTGCTCCGACTTGGGCTCCGAAATGACCTGCGAAGCAAACACCACGCCATGACTGCCGTGCTTGTTTGCAAAAAGGAAACGGAAACCATTGTCCGGAAGCGATGTTTTTTTTCACCCCTTCACCAGAGACGCTGACATCATCTGCACGTCAGTGACGTCATCACTCATACCATTTGGGGAAACCCCACGCCCCCTCCCCACACCATTTATAGGATGATGTCATCGTTAAATCTTAAAGCTCGGTGATTACAGTCGTT
>NC_140965.1:63865980-63945980 GCF_056783735.1 Eptatretus burgeri
CACCCGACATGGCCCAGCTATGCGCCATGCTGGCGGCAATGACAAACGAAATAAAAGGAATGAACGAAAAGATGGATACAAATACAAATGAAGTGAAAACGACGATGGATGCGAATACACAGCAAATGAGGGAAGAAATGAAAAAGCTCCAGGGGGAGACGCAGAACATGGGCCGATGCCTGCAGGCGGGCATGAAGGCCGTGACCAGGGAGCTGGGAATGGCGACTCCACGTGTGGGAGCAAACGAGCTGGAAGGGGGTGCAGCGGCTGACAGGCCCGCGGTGGAGGCGGGTAAGGAAAAAGTAATTCGGGAGACAAGAGACGAGGTGAAAGTAATTGCGAGGGAAAGAAAAGAACAATTAATACGGAAAGCAAGGATGAGGTACGCGGAAATTGTGAAAGAGCAAGGAGTGAAAAACAGGGAAGGACGGGAGCGACTTAAAGAGAAAGCAAGGTTGACCTACATAAAGATAAGGGAAAGACGCCAGAAAGAAGCGGAGACTAATAGACAGGAGGGGACAACAGAAACTTATAAATGTATAGAGACACGGGAGACAGAAAAAATAGAGGAGAGACTGCATGAATTGGACAAGGTTAGAGACGCACACACACACACGGAGGTAGTGGAGGATAATGGGGGTGAGCTCGCGGAGCGTGTAGGGACCCAGTGCGAGCACCTGGATGGCCTCCTCCAGGAACGAGGGGAGGGAGTATGCCCCCTTGAGGCGAGTCACGACCAGGTGAGTTCGGTCGTGCTTTGCGAGGTTGAGGGGACGGGTGCTGCGAACGGGTGCTTGGAGAGCTTGGGGGGTATAGAGGCCCCGGAGACCCTTGTGGGGACACAAATCCCCAGTGTGATTGTCCCTGTGTGTGTGGTGCAAGGTGTGAGTGCGTCCCCGTGTGTGGAAGCGACCCCGTGTGTGAGTGGTGTGGTGGCGATGGTGCCGGAGTACGTGCTTCCCAGCACGCCGTGTGTGGGTGAGGCACCGTGTGTGAGTGAGGCCGTGTGTGTGGATGAAACGGCCAGTATGAGTGAGGCACCGCGGGTGAGTGCCCCCGCGTGTGTGAGTGAGGCACGGAGTGTGGATGAGGCACCGCGGGTGAGTGCCCCCGCGTGTGTAAGTAGTATGGTTTGTGTGAGTAGTGAGGCACGCGTGAGTGAACGGCCGAGTGCAAGGGAGACAGTGTGTGTGAGAGAGCGGTATGTAAGGGAGATGTCGGTGGGCATGCAGGAGCACGCAGCCGCGTCTCCCGGGGTGAATGTGATGGAATGGAGTGTGAGCGTCGTAACACGCAGGTGTGCGTGGGTTGAATGGCGACGACGGCGACATGCGAGTAAAGAAAGCCGAGTAGCGGCTGTAGTTGTTTCGGGGACCATGCCGGGTTCACCCAGCAGTGAGCACGCGGTCCGTGCTGTGCAACGCACGAGGCCACCACGTGCTCGCTTGCGAGAGTGAAGTCCCGGTCCGGAAACGCACGCGGTGGATTTGCCGATCCCGCGGACGGACAAAGTTTAGGCAGGATTTCGGATTTGGACCGGACGGGTTCTCCACGCGATCGTGTGTGTTAAGCTCCAACGGGCAAAGCACATGTGTTCGCGTGGGGAACCCCTCGAGACGTGGGGCTTGTGTTTTTTTTTATGCGCACGGTGACGTCATGGCTGCACGTGGGGTTGGAATCCGGCAGGAGGGGTATCCCTGCCGGATGGTGCCGTCCAAGGAGGGACGAGGAACACGTGCAGCTGCATGACGTCACGGGCAGGTGCGAGCGCGAGTTGCCGCGCTGGAGGTGCGCATGAAAGAAAAAAAAAAAAAAAGCAAGCCTCACTTTCGGGTGCACAGGATTCCTGGGCAAGGGGTGGAAGACCCCCTTGACCTGGGCACAGGATGGAAACTAGTTAGGGGGAAGGGTTAGCTTAGTTAGACCGACTTCATGGGGCAGGGGTAATTCCTCATGGAGTCCGTGGAATGGATTAGTTAGAGGGATTGTAGCCAGATTTAGGATGGGAAAATGGGAAATGATTTTTGATGATTTGGAGACAGAGACAGACTTTGAGTGTGTAGAGTTGACGTAGTTTAGCTACGTAGTGTTAAAAGGAACGTGCTACTAGTTTAAGGGACGACGTGGGAGCACGAGTTAGTTAGGGGATGTAGTTAGAAGGATGGCAGAGTTCAGCGGTGAGTGTGTTGAAGAGTTGTTGGTGAGTTATGAGGTGAAGACATGTTGAGTGAGTGAGGCCAGCGGGTCTGTGTGTGTGGAGTGAATGGGGAATGCATGGTGCGATGAGTGATTGGGGGGAGGAGTGACTCCCGCCCAAGGGACCCCGGGGTCAGTATAAAGTAAGTTAGCTGGGTTAGTTAAATTGAAAAATGGAGGTCGTTTTGTTATTGGTGGGAATGTAGGCTCGAACCCCATTTGGAGGGGTGCAGGAGCCCTGTTGACGGGCTGGGAGCGTGGCTGCGAAAGGTGAGTATCGCTGAGTGGGTACCCCGGGCACCAGGCTAGTCGGCCGTGGTAGGCCAAGGGCCCATGGGGGGCCGGGATAGCGTAGTGGGCACGGGTGCGCCTGCTTGGTGCGGGGGCCCGGGGCGCCATTAGCCGCGTGGGCAGTGTTGTGGGCAAGGGTGACCCTCGGAAAGGGGCCCGGGAAGCCAGCCTGCCACGTGTGCGTTTCAGGGGAGGTGCCATGGGGGGCACTCCCCGGTGTTAGGAAGCTGGTAGGCTCGGAGGCAGTGTAGTGCCCGGGGGTGCCATAGCGGGAGATTCGGCAGAGGGTCGTGCCTGCCAAAGGGAGCCACGTGTCCCAGCCAGGAGACCGTGTGAGGGCACGGAGAGAAAATTGTGGGGCGAGGCCCGAAATTGTGAGGACACCAACACAGGCGACGGGAATCTGGGTTGTTAGAACCAATAGTTTAAGCGAGAGGCGCTTGTTGAAAGCCCCGGGGTAGTTTAACAGTTAAATGGTTAGGGTAGATTAGGAGATGTACCCCTCCGCACCATCCATCCCCTCGCTGTCGTTGTGGGCCGCTGGACCCACTTGGTGTTAAGATCGCCGAACTCTGGGGAGGCCATTCTGAGGCTTCGTTGGGCCTCGACACAGGACGCTAGCTCTCCCTTATTCCCCTCCGGGAAGGGAACGTAGGGGTTGGGAGTAGGCTAGGTGACAGGATAGGTTAGCCCAACAAGGACGATAAAGGGGGTTAGGGGACGATTTATAGTGGGGAAGTAAAAAAGGAAATTAAAAAAAAATAATAATAATAATAAGTGGGGGCTAAATTGGTTTTTCACAAATTAAGGGAGTGGGTATGTACAGTGACAGGCAAAGGCGATAGGTGGGAGGGAGACAGGTAGGTAGGTCCGAGCCCGCCTTCCAAGTGGCCAGCACCACCGCACTCCCTCCACCAACCTCCACTGAACGGCAAAAGCTGGCCAGCTTCATCTGCTGGCTGTGTTGCTGCAAGGCCTGTGCCGGCCCACTTCATCTGCCGGCTGGCTGTTTTTCTTCAAAGCCTGTGCCGGCCCACTTCATCGGCAGCTGTTGTTTTGCTGCAAGGCCTGTGCCGGCTGGGTCGGCTGCAGCTGCTGTGCTTCAAGGCCTGTGCCGGCCAGTTCATCTGCCGGCTGTGTTTGCCTGCAGCGGCCTTCTTCTGCGGGCTGTGTTTGCCTGCTGCCTTTGCCATGCCATGCCCACTGCCCCTGTTCACCAGCCCCGTTCAATTTTTGCTTTGCCCCCCCCTGTTCATTGCCATGTGCGCCAGGATCAAGGCAACAGTTTGCAAGCTGCGAGAACTGCCCCGTTGGCAGCTACAACACGGGCCTGCAGTGGCGGCCCGTGCACCGTGTTTGCGTCCAACCATTCATCCATCCATTCGTTGTGCTCATTGCGTGTGCCACTTGAGCTGGCACGGAGACTACGTTTGTGCAGCCCATGCACCGTTGTGGTTCACCGCGTTCAGTTCAGAAGGGAAGGCCTTGGACTGCGTGTGAGCAGCCAGCCACGTTCCCTGTCACCTGCATTGTTTTGAGCCAGAGACTGCATGCGAGCAGCCTGGCTCCCTGCTAACTGCTTTTCTTTTGCAGAGTTCATTGATCCTGGGCCATGGTTTAGTGTAAAATTTGTAAGTTAAGGTTAAGATGTACTGTAAATATGAGTGCGCCCCCGGCATGTTTGTCTTAGCGCCGGCAATTTTATTTAAGTCGTCCGTGTGAGTGAGTTTGTTTCGGTAGTTACGCAGCCCTCAGGTTATTTATTTTGGGGACACGAAAACCATGAATGTCGCACTCAGGGATCCGTAGGTAAAATGTACTAGGGGAAAACTACACATGATGGCACACGAGAATTTGACGACTCGGGACGAGTCTGTAAAAAGGGGAGGGGGTAGTGTTGTGGTTACCAAATTCGCAAACCACCATTCAGGTCCCTTAGGTGAGATATCTCGGTAAGTATATGTGTAGTTAGGCCCAAACCCGTTGTCTAGAGGGAATAAATGTCATTCATGCGTGCTGCGACTCTTCAGGATAGCCGTTTTTCTTTTACTATCTTTATTTTGGACCAACCGCCATGATTACCACCGCCAACCGCGTCTCAACAGTCATCACAACATCAACCACCCACCGCGGCGCCGCTTCACCACAGCAGCCACGACCTTTGCCGTCAACCCTCGCAACCGTCGCATCGCCACCGTTCTTGCGCCGCTTGTGGGTACCGGTATTGGACTCGTGCAGGGCGCGCGCCGAACAGCGTGTACAAAACCACGGACTTTCCGCTCCAAAAACGGATCAAAAACGACTCACGCCCACTTTTGTTCCGTCCAATCAGTGAGCAAGGGGCGATTTGGCCCCGCCTCCAGGGCGTTGGAGGGCGGTCGCTATATGCAAATTCATGGATCAAAATGCATTCACGCCCACTTTTTCTCGGGCCAATGGGGAGCGAGGTGAAAGGTCGAAGGCAGGGGGTCAAAGGCGAAGCCACGGGGCTTATATAAGCGGCTGCGTTTGTCAGAAAAGTGTCGTCGTGTGCGTTAGTCGTCGTGTGTGCGTTGGAAGGAGTTCGCAGGAGGAAGAGTTCGGAGTTGGAGTCGGAGCGAAGAGGACGGAGCTGTGGAGAGGCGGCGGCGGCGAAGGCAGACGAGGGGGGTGCTCGCGTCGGTGCCGGGAGCTGCACACCAGGGAGGCCGACGGCGCGACCTGGTCGAGGTGGAGACGCTCGTCGCGGGACCCGAGACAGAGTAAAAATCCTCCTTTCCCCGAGCATCAGCAACCCCCTCCTGTTTCCCCCCGTGCTGAGATAGTGCGACCAAGGGGGCCCCCTTCCCACCCCCTACCAGACACTGTCCGCGAGGCCCGCGGAGTTGAGGCACCACCGCCGCTCCGCGTCTCATCACCAGACGGGTAGGCCCGACACGGTCTCGGCCCCAGGCCCGCCTACCCCCTCATCCTGGAGGGTGGTTCTCTTTTCTTTTGCTTTGGGAATGTGTGTTGTCGGCGCTGTCTGTGAAGTAAAATTGTATAAGTGTTGCCGTGTGCTCGCGTAATCGGTATTAGATCTGCATTGTCGCATTTGCTTTTTGTCTTCTTCTTTTCTATGTGCTTTTGGTGGAATTGTATATGTGTGCTTTCCGTTCATCGCGAATAAATGTGCTTTATGTTGAACTGTTTCCCGCTTCGCTTCGTCATTTCTCTCATTGAATCCTCACCTTGCTTCACGTAAAGGGTTGGTCGTGGGCTGAATACGCCCGATAATTAATCGAACCATCGAGGCCGACGATAACACCGCTCGGTTATCCCGATAGTACGGAACGGGTCGCTTAAGTGGCCCGTGTCCGAAGTCGACCTGCGGCGAGGTGCGATCGCCCGGTCTACCCTCCGTGTGGGTACTTAGGTAGGTCGAATTTGGCGAGCAACCCTATCCCACGCGGGGGCCGATTGGCTCGATCGCGGTGAGACCGAAAGGTCCACCCGTGACTGGTTCCCGGCATTAGTCCGAGAGGGTCACGACTGGATTGTCCGTCCGGTGGGCGACGTGCCGCGATTCGAGTTACGTGGCCGTCCGCACGCCGGCGGGCGCGAATCCGTAACAATATATATATATATATATATATATATATATATATATATATATATATATATATATATATATATATATATATATATATATATATATATATATATATATATATATATATATATACATACATATATGTTAAAATGGAACCTCTGGCTTCGTAGCGGCCCATGAAACAGAAAGACACAGAACCACCCACTGATAAAAGCATTGTCAGCTGCTACTCTAATAACCCCAGCCTAAGTCATCCTACCCAGGCATCACTAGCCTTTTTGGGGAATGGCAGCCACTCCCACCCACTCCATTTGGGAAGGATATCAAAGCTTCCAAAGCCTGTTAAGGCTGACTTGTACTGCAGTTAAGGCGCTGTCACACCTTGATGATTTAGCCAGCAATGGCAACGTATAAAAATGTATGTACAACATTGGCGTACGCTGAAATTTTGATGTTTTTTAAAAAAGTTTTTGGCATATTCATAACGAGTTGGTCGTATGCATAACATATTAGTAACATACACAGAACGTTTTGTTGTCTTATAGATAACTTATACCAGCGAATTATTAGCGTGTTATCAGCGTTCACAACTTATGCCCAACGATAGTTTAACTTAGGCATAGCGCGCTGCACGTATCGCTGACGATCACGTGGCGTTGCCTATTAAAAAGCTGCCGCTCGCCGATTCAAATCATAACCGCCTGAGAATTGGAACTGTCAACATCGCAGTCACACCTTGACGATTTAGCCAACATATGCCGACCTCTGAAAATGTGTCTAAAACGCTGGCACACGTTGAATACGTTGTGGGTAAGTTTGGTTTACGTGAAGAGCACGCTGAAAAACGATGAAGTACGCTGTCATACGTCATAGTACGTCTAGTACGTCGTGAAATTTCAAGCATGCTGAAAATTTTATGACGTATTCACCGTATGGCTCACACGTTCCGCTGCGCTGGGAATAAGTTGTAGGCACGATATGCGATCATTGACACACGTCGACACAAGTTCCTTGTAAGTTACTCATAAGTCGAAACACGACGAGGTAATGTTTAGCATACCAGAAACTTATTTTCTCCGTCAAGGCACATTTTCTTTTTTTCTCCTTGGCTCCCTGAAGGCACGTGACGAAATATCTGAAGTTGTTGTTGTTTTTTTTTTTTTTTTTTTTTTTTTAGTCTATCACGAATTTTAAAATATATTCGGACATTTGCTTTTAAGTTTTGACGTCGACATGACAATATCCTCAAACAGCAAATATTCACAGAAGAGGAACTAAGAATAAGACATGAGCAAACTGAAGAGGCAATCGGACGTGACGTAACAGCACGTGACGAAATATCGGAAGTTATTGTTGTTGTTTTTTAACGCTGCCAATACGCCATTACACGGTAGCTGTAAATTAGAAACACGTTCAGTAAGTTCTGTGGTCGTCCGGAAGACGTCAATCAAATACGTCTACATACGTCAATATGCGTTGGAGGTACGTTACACATAGGTTCAAAGTAAGTTACTCATAGGTTAGAAATAAGTTTTGGGTACGCTAAGCATTACTTCGACGTGTTTCGACTTATGAGTAACTTACAAGTAACGTGCCTCGACGTGTGTTAACGATCGCATAACGTGCCTCGACGTGTGTCAACGATCGTGTAACGTGCCTACAACACGTTACTCATAGGTTATAAATAAGTTTCGGGTACGCTAATCATTACCTCGACGTGTTTCGACTTATGAGTAACTTAGAAGGAACTTGTGTCAACAATCGTATATCGTGCCTACAACTTATGGCCAGCGTAGCGGAACGTGTGAGTCATACGCTGGCATACGTCGTAAAATTTCAAGCATGCTAAAATTTGAGGACAACCGCAAAGTACAACGATGAAAGCCAGCGTACTACGGCGTATGGCAGTTTTTCAGCGTGCTCTTAATGTTATCAAAACTTACCCATAACGTATTCGACGTGTGCCAGCGTTTTAGACAAATTTTTCATAAGTCAGCATACGCTGGCTAAATCGTCAAGGTGTGACAGGGACTTTAGCTGTATTGTAACTGACACAGCTTTCAACATTGGGTGGTTCTGTGTCTTGCAGACTACAACGAAGCCAGAAGTTGCATTTTAACTTTAACGTCTTGTTTTCTGCAATTAATTCAAACACCTCATTAAGTGTTATGGATACCTAAGTCAGGGTGGATGCATGGCAGTTGTGACACATGGCTTCATGGTCACACTTCCAGTTGAGATGTGCTATTATTATGTGAGTGTGTGTATATATATATTGTTGTGGATTTTCGCCCGTCCGGCGTGCGGGCGACCGCCTTTAGCTCAATTGCGGCCGCGCGCGCCCACCGAACGAGCAATCTCGTCGCAGCTTTCGGATCAACGCCGAAACCCAGCTACGGGTGTTTTTATCCACACCATAAACCAGCCAACTCTTCTGTCCACGCGCTACAGGGTCGATCACTGAATTGTCGATGTACCTAATTATTCGCGCAGACAGAAATACTGGGAGTTTACACCTCAACAGAGCCTGCACAAAAACGAGCCGCTTTAAGCAGCTCGTTACGTTTGCGATTGCCGAGCGGTTTTAAATCGCCAAGCCCCGTCGGACCAGATGTACGTTTTATCGGCATATAATCAGCCAGCTAATTATTCCGAACGCAATTCTGGCAGTGGATGAAGGGACACAACGAGCAGG
Organism: Eptatretus burgeri; assembly: GCF_056783735.1. Lineage (NCBI taxonomy): Eukaryota > Metazoa > Chordata > Myxini > Myxiniformes > Myxinidae > Eptatretus > Eptatretus burgeri. Next base: position 63,874,734 of record NC_140965.1, read on the forward strand.
TGACATTCAAAAATGGGGAACATTTATTTGCACACGTAAGCAATGCAATGAATGGGGATAAGGGACAAGACACAAGCAAAAACCTACAGCCGATGTCTATTTATTTTGTACATGCACTTACAACAATTCTACTTACGGACAAGGAGTCACAGACTTGCATGCAAAACCCCAAGAAAGAAAGAAAGAACTGGGCTCGTAAGCCTTTAATGTTCCTCAGAGCTGGGATAACCTAAGGAGCTCCACGAGGCCGGGCGGGTTACCTTGTTGCCCTTGAGGCGACTCGATGGGTCTTTTGTTCATGGTGGGCCCTCGGTATGTCTTTGTTCACCGGGGGGTGTCACCAAACGCGTCAGTCGCTTAAGCGGCTGGAGCAGCTTGGCGGGTGGCCCTCCTCGGTCGCTTGGCCTTCCCCGCGGCCTGGTCGATCGGGCCTGGCCGACGATGCTTCAGAGGAGCGAATGGGCCTTGCTCTTTTAGAGTTGATGCTCTTTAAGAGCCCGCTCACTCCTCAGCGTCGCTCGACCGACTCGGACTGTTACGTAGCTTGCTGGTGACTTCTCTCCGGCTGGCGACTTCTCCCGCGACTTCTCCCAACTCCCGACTCCACTGCTGACTCCCACGGCCCAGCCCAACTCTTCTCTCAACTCCACTCGACTGCCTCCACCGACCAAGAACGACCAACCAGGACCAACCACCTCTCAGCGTTGAAACGCACCTTTTTATAGCCCAGAGGGGAGGGGTCGCTCAGGGCTTACCACCCGAAATCAGCGCCCTCCTTCCTTTCACCTTTGAACCTTCAGCCCCGGCTGGCTCCACCCCTTTCGCCGTTCTGATCCGATTCTGCCGTCAAACGCGGCCGTGTTTGAGATCACTTTCACAACGCGGCCGTGTTTGAGATCACTTTGCCGCTGTCGAGGATGCCATCGTGTTTGTTTTTAGAGATGTTGTTTGTTGGGATGTTGTTGTTGGTGAAAAGATGGCGGTGTTGTGGAGATGCTGGTGAGGAGAAGTTCGTCTGTTTGTGGAGATTGGTGTTGAGATGTTGGCGGTTGTGGAGAAGGTGGTGAGGAGATGTTGGCGGTTGTGGAGAAGGTGGTGAGGAGATGTTGGCAGTTGTGGAGAAGGTGGTGAGGAGATGATTGTTTAAAATAAAAGACAGAAAAGAATAACACTACCTCAAAGGTTCGCACATGAATAATTTCCATTATACATCGGTGGGGTAATCTAACCTGGACACACCCTTATCAACATAACTGATCTTCGGGGAACCTGAATGGTGATCTGTGAATTTTCACAACCGTAACAATATATATATATATATATATATATATATATATATATATATATATATATATATATATATATATATATATATATATATATATATATATATATATATATATATATATATATATATATAGTAGACTAGGTGTAAGTCGGCAGCGTGTAACTCGTCACTTTGCCTAAGTCGGCAGCGTCAAAAAGTCCCGAATTTATCTCATGTTAAATCCCTTTGAATAAAGGGTCATCCCTCTGTAAGTCGTCATCTCGAAGTCGTCACTTCGTCTAAGTCGTCAGATGTTGTCCATTCCCACGTAATGGAAACTCAAGTAAATTACCACTCCCAACTCGTCAAACGGAACTGATGCCTCGTGAGAAGCCCGATTTCATGGAATCGTGATGCTCGCTCATTGGTGTACACCGCCAGTGATAGGCTATTTATAACTGCGTACACACGTTGATCGCACTACAGGCAGGACAATGGCGACTAAGCGTAAGCTTACAACTAAAACCTACCAAGAAAAATACGACATTATCCAGTTTTGTGAGGCAAATCCACTGATGAAGAAAACAGACATAGCTGAGAAGTTGGACATCAAACGGCAGACATTGAACGATATCTTGAAGAATAAGGGCAAGATATTTGGACAAGTGGAGAAGATCGTGAGGCCGGTGGGAAGTGTGAAATGTGTGTCCTTTGAAGATGTCGATGACGTGCTCATCATCTGGTTTCGGCAAATGTCGGCTCAGCCAAATATTCGGTTTCGGCCGATTCGGCCGATTCAGCCAAATATTCGGCCGATACTGTCTTTCGGTGGAGGATTGCCCAGCCAACATCATGGAATACAATGACCGGTTTGAATCCTTTCTCATGCACCAGATGCCCAAGAGTTTGAGGCATTCAAACATAACGGATTACTTCGTGAAGAAGTAAAGGATCGATCGAGCTTAGTGTTGAAGTCCGATCATGGTTTTATCTTAGCTTGTTTTGTATATTACCGCACTCACTTACACATAGGCATTGAGTGGTAATCATCACCACGATGACTGTGTGTCATGTAATTTGTCACCATACCATCACCGATGGTATATGAGTTGTCTTACAGAGTTGTTCATTATCTTTGCTTTTGATAAACTGATTCATGAATTCCATCTTTGCTTGATCACTTTCCAACTCACCAACTCACCCCCACCTATGCCCCGAGGATTGTGTTTTCCTTTTGGTACAATAGCCGGCTCTCACACATATGTGTCCAGGCCACGCGCGACTTCATCCTTCACCCCACAGTCATCATGAATGTTCGCATACGCGTAAGTCGTCACATTTCTAAGTCATCACTTTTTTCTCGGTCCCGATGGTGACAACTTACGCCTAGTCTACTGTGTATATATATATATATATATATATATATATATATATATATATATATATATATATATATATATATATATATATATATATATATATATATATATACATATACATAAATGGTTGATTCCCGCTGGTGCGTCGCCACGAGCACGACCCTCGATGAAGCAGTGGGGCCGTCTCGGCTCGATCACCCGGAATTACAGATCGCCGGCCTGGATAAGTCCGGATAGACGGGTCCTGGTTATTTTGGACCGAAATACGCCAATGGGGAGATCACGTGGGGTAGGGTTAATTGCCAACTTCACCTTACCTAAGTACCCACATGATCCAGCTACCGGGGTACTTCACCCTCGGCGGAACTCGTACGGAAGCGAGCCGCTTAAGCGGGCCCTTTCCGTGTGCGTAGCCGAGCGGTGGTATCGCCGAATTCCGCCGGCCCGATTATCTGGTTACCATGGCCCAAGGCCAGCTAATCCTTTGCACGCACGACATACTCAGTCAATGCAGAAATGGCATGACGAGTTGAGTATATTTAACAATTGGGGTTTTATTCACAATAATGGGGGGAATGAGGGAAGCACACAAGAGCAGATTTGAACCAAATTTAAGGAATGCAAGTATATACAGCGAAGGCACTTAAACAATTCACAACTTACGAGATGGGTGCGACAAGCAGACACACGCACACCCAGACAGAAATGGTGGCTATTGCCTTTAATATGACTTTCAGCTCGGAGGGACAGGCGACTTGAAAGCCAGGGTCTATCTTGGACCTGTCCTCGACGACGACCACGATGGCGATCACCAAGACGAGAAGGCTCCAGACCTCCCCGACGACGAAAACAACGATCAACCAGACGACCAGCAAATGTCATGTACCGAGATGTGATGTACCTCAGCGCGCGCGCAGACCGCACTCCTCGACGTGCCGATCCCAGTACAGAACGAACTCTTCGACGCGCCAATCACAGTACAGAACAAACTCTTTGACGCGCCGATCCCAGTACAGAATGAACGAACTCCTCGACGCACCGATTGCAGCACAGAACGAACTCCTCGACACGCAGATCCCAGTACAGAACGAACGAACTCCTCGACGCGCCGATCGCAGCACAGAACGAACTCCTCGATGCGCCGATCCCAGTACAGATCGAACTCTTCGACGCGCCAATCGCAGTACAGAACAAACTCTTTGACGCGCCGATCCCAGTACAGAATGAACGAACTCCTCGACGCGCCGATTGCAGCACAGAACGAACTCCTCGACACGCAGATCCCAGTACAGAACGAACGAACTCCTCGACGCGCCGATCGCAGCACAGAACGAACTCCTCGATGCGCCGATCCCAGTACAGAAAGAACGAACTCCTTGACGCGCCGATCCCAGTAGAGAACGAACGAACTCCTCGACGTGCCGATCGCAGTACAGAACGAACGAACTCCTCCAGCGTACAGACCGCACTATTGTTATCTCCCCCGCTTCGAAGGGGCGGGGGGGGGGGCACCTCCTCGCAACTCCGCCCTCTCCCGTCACGGGCCCGGATTGGCTGAGTCACGGTCACCCCACCCGATGCACGTCGATTGGTCGAGGGCCACCGTGTGGCTCCTCCCCTAACCCTGCCTTCTTCACACTGGACGACCTTCTGCACATGCGCCCTCGTCATTCCTCCCATTCGCCAAAACAGGCGGCAAACACTAAACCATGACCCAGGACCAATTGACTCTGTGGGGAAAAGGGCATGGCAAAGTTAGTCACAGTTTGTGAGGGTGAGCGCTCCACAGCTGAAGGTCAGATGTCTTCGGAGCCTGTTCAAAAGGTCCCGTTGTCTGTCGCTGAACCTTCTTCTTGGTCTTCAGCTGCTGGAGGCAGCTCACCCTAACCCGGCATGCCATATGCCATTTGAAGAGGGTAGCCAGGCTGCCCAAATGCAGTCTCTGGCTCCGTATGTAGGAACAAGAAGGTAGCCGGCTGCCCAATGCAGTCCCAGGCTCCCCCCTTGACATGGACGCAAGCAAACACAAAACGGTGCACGGGCTGCATCAATGCAGTCCCCGTGTGCGGCTGCCTGCAGGGCAGTCCTTGCAACTTGCGCGATGATCCTGGCGCACACGGTGATGGAATGAACACAGGGGCAAATGCAAGACACAAGGGTAGCAGGCATGGGGTCATGGCAGAGGCAGGCAAACGAGGCATGGCAATGAAAGGCCGGAACAGGCCGCTGTAGCATAACTGGCCGGCAGGTGAAGCTGGCCGGCCTCTAGTCACGTTCTGGGAGGGAGTGTGGTGGTGCCGGTCGCTCTGAAGGCTGGCTAGGACCTACCCTACTGTCTCCCCCCAACCTATCGCCTTTGCCTGTCTCTGTCCATACCCACTGTCTTAGTTTGCACAACAAAACAAATTTAGCCCCATCTTATTTTATTTCCCCCTTTTATAATCTAGTCTCCCTAACCCCCTTTATCCTCCTTGTCCGGCTAACCTACTATGTCACCTAGCCTACTCCCAACCCCTACGTTCCCTTCCTGGAGGGGAATAAGGGAGAGCTAGCGTCCTGTCCCGAGGCCCAATAAAGCCTCAGAATGGCCTCCTCAGATTTCAGCGATCTTTTACCACAAGGTGTGTCCAGCGGCCTACCGAGAGCGAAGGGATGGATGGTGCGGAGGGGTACATTTTCCTATCTACCCTAACATTTATTAACCTTAAACTACCCCGGGGCTTTACAAAAGCGCCTGTCGCTTAAACTATTGGTTCTACCAACCAAGATTCCCGTCGCCTGTGTTGGTGTCCTCACAAATTTGGGCCTTACCCTCAAATTTTTCTCCCGTGCCCTTGCACGGTTTCGTGGCTGGGCAGCGTGGCTCACTTGGCAGGAACTACCCTCTGCCGATTCTCCAACCATGGCACCCCCGGGCCCTGAGACTGTCTCCGAGCCTACCAGCTCCCTATGATCTGGGGAGCGCCCTCCCTGGCTACTCCCCCGGACGCTCACGTGGCAGGCTTGCGGCACGGGCCCCGTTTCCCCGGGTGCCCGTGCCCACGAAACTGCCGACGTGGCCATTGGCGCTCCGGGTCCCGCATCATGCAGGCCCACCCGTGCCCACTACGCTATCCCGGCCCCTCTTGGGCACTTGGCTTACCGCGGCCAACTAGTCCGGTGCCCACTAAGCGATACTAACCGTTCGCAGCTATGCTCCCAGCCCATCAACAGGACTCCTGCACCCCTCCAAACGGGTTTCGGGCCTATACTCGCACCAACAGTAAAACGACTTCCATTTTGTCAATTTAGCTAACCCACTAACTAACATTACTCTGACCACGGTGTCCCTTGGGTGGGAATCACACCTCCCCCCAATCACTCATCGCACCATGCATACCACATTCGCTCCATTCACACAGGCCCGCTGGCCCTCACTCACTCAACATGTTTCTTTTCGTTTCATTCCATTTCATCGCTCCCATCACTGAACACTGCCATTCTTCTCACTAGATCCCTCAACTAACTCGTGCTCCCTCGTCATCCCTTAAACTATAGCATCCTTTTACTCTACGTAGCTAAGCTACGTCCCCTCTACACACTCAAAGTCTGTCACTGTCCTCAATGTCCAAAAATCCGTTTCCCTTCCTAAATCTGACCTAAAATCCCTCTAACTAATCCATTCCACTGGCTTCCTGAGGAACAATCCATGTCCCCATGAAGCCGGTCTAACTATCGCTAACCCTTCCCACTAACTAGTGCTTCCTGTGCCCTGAGCAAGGGGGTCTCCCACCCCTTGCCCGGGCTCGTGTACTGGAAGTGATGCTTTTCCCTCTAATCTGCACCTCCATGGTGGTGGTTTACGGCACGCCCGTTCGTCCTTACGGGCGATACAGACGCCCCTTCCAAGGGCCGATTCGTGCGGCAATGACATTACTCCACCAATTCCACTAAGCGCTCGCTCGCGGGGGGGGGGGTTCCCCACGCGGGACGTGCGCTGTTTGTCCGGCATTCGTGCCGCGAGATTCCCACCGATGACGTCACACGCACACCGAGCCTGCAGCTGGCACGTGCGTAACGTCCCGGAAACCCGCTCCGAGCGCTCCATGAACAGAACACGCAGTATGCAGCACGTGATGCCCCGAACACGCGCCCACGTGGGAACCCGCGTGTTCCAAATCCATCTAATCCTCACCTCCATCTTCGCCGTCCGCGCGACGGTCTTTCCCGATACGTGGGACGTTCCCGCACCGGAATCCCTCCGCGAAGGCGAGCGTGCGAGGGCCGCTCGGTAAATGTCCAACAGGCCTCGTTCGCGTAGTCCCGTGAACCCGGCGCGATTCTCAAAATATCTAGAAGCGCCCATTCGGCTCGCTGTTCCCGTCTCTTGTCTGGACCCGTCTGTCCATTTCCACGCACGCTATTTTACTCACCAGCCTTTCCACTCAAGCTATCTGTGCGTTTCAACACGCATTTTGCCACACTTGTAGGCACACACACCGGGACAATCATGCTGGGGAATCGCGTTACCACAAGCGCTCCCGGGGTCTCCATACCCTCCAAGCTCCGAGTGTACCCGTTTACAGCACTCGCCCCCCTAACCTCGCACGGCACGACCGAACCCACCTGGTCGTGATCCGCTTCAAGGGGGCATATTCCCTCCCCTCGTTCCTGGAGGAGGCTATCCTGCTGTTTGTACCAGGCCACAAAACATTCCCCAAGCTCACCCCCATTGCCCCCCACTACTCCTACGTGTGTGTGCTCGTCAATTACATCATCCAATTTACCCTCTATCTCCCGTGTCTCTGTTTTTATTTCCGTTCTCTTTGTTGTTCTTTTCTCTGTTATTTCTTTTAATTCCTGCGTCGTCTCCTCGTATTTATTAGTTTCTCCCTGTATTATCCGAGGCTCCGTCACCATCAATTTCTCCGTCGTCATCACCTCCACGAGTCTCACCCTACACGTGGTGACAGCATCCCTTGTCACGACCTCACTCGTCTCCATTGCGGGACTGACACAATCCACTCTCCCCACCAGCTCGTTCGCTCCAACACGTGGCGCCGCCATTTTGTGCTCCGTTGTCCGCGTTTCGTCGCGCACAATCGCCATTATGCCTCTTATGCACATACTCACTGCCTTTTGCCCTGCCTGGCGATTCAACCCCATGTTCTGCATCTCCCCTCGCTGCATCTGCATCCGCTCCTCAGTGTCTGCATACATGCGTCCATGTTGTTTTTCATTTGTTGTGCATTTTCCTTCATTTCATTTTTCAGGTTTTGCGCATTTTCTTTCATTTCATGGTTCATCGCCTGCATCATCAGGACCAACCGTTCGATGCCCGATGGTTCGAGCAGGGCCAATCCGCCGCGTTTTCACTGGGGACTGAGGGTGAAATTTGACGGGGGGGAGAGGTGTCATACACCGCCGCTGCGCCCCTTTCGGGCTCCGAGTTCGGTTCCGGGGAAAGTTCAACCTGCATAGTAGTGTCCTGGGCCATTGGTTCATCTACATTTACACTACCATCACTAACCACCTGGCTCAGCTCACCTTGGCTGAACATGTTGCATGCCAGGAATAAAATTTAAATTCTCTCAATTTGGGGACATGGGGGGGGGGGGTTTGCTCCGAACCCCCCTAATCCGCGTCCGTGAATTTTATGTGGAGGCGGATGAGGCCGAATCCCACTCCCGGACACCAGTGTTATGGTTTCAAACCTGCAAATTTAAGGAGGTGGATGGGTTCGCATCCCACTTCCTGACAACAGTGTTGTTTTCCGCCGGTGCGTCACCACGAGCACGACCGTCGATGAAGCAGTGGGGCCGTCTCGGCTCAATCACCTGGAATTACAGATCGCCGGCCTGGATAAGTCCGGATCAATCGGAATTTTGGACCGAAATACGCCAATGGGGAGATCACGTGGGGTAGGGTTAATTGACAACTTCAACTTACGTAAGCACCCACGTGATCCAGCTATTGGGTACTTCACCCTCGGCGGAACTCGTACGGAAACGAGCCACTTAAGCGGGCCCGTTCCATGTGCGTAGCCGAGCGGTGGTATCGCCGAATTCCGCCGGCCTAATTATCTGGTTACCGTGGCCTAACAGCCAGCTAATCCTTTACATGCACGACATGCTCAGTCAATGCAGAAGTGAAACGACGAGCTGAGAACATTTAAAAATTGGGGTTTTATTCACAGTAATGGGGGGAATGAGGGAAGCACACAAGAGCAGATTTGAACCGAATTTAAGGAATGCAAGTATATACAGCGAAGGCACTTAAACAATTCACTACTTACTAGACGGGCGCCACAAACAGACACACGCACACCCAGACAGAAATGGTGGCTATTGCCTTTAATATGACTTTCAGCTTGGAGGGACAGGTGAGCTGAAAGCCAGGGTCTATCTTCGACCTGTCCTCGACGACGACCACGATGGTGATCACCAAGACGAGAAGGCTCCAGACCTCCCCGACGAAGAAAATGACGATCAACCAGACGACCAGGAAATGTCATGTACCGAGATGTGATGTACCTCAGCGCGCGCAGACAGCGCTCCTCAACGCGCCGATCGCAGTACAGAGCGAACTCCTCGCCGTGCCGATCCCAGTACAGACCGCGCTCCTCGACGCGCCGATCACAGTAAAGAATGAACTCCTCAACGTGCCGATCCCAGTCCAGAAAGAACGAACTCCGACGTGCCGATCCCAGTGCAGACCGCGCTCCTCGATGCGCCGATACCAGTACAGACTGCGCTCCTCGACGTGCCAATCGCAGTACAGAACAAACTCCTCGACATACCGATCGCAGTACAGAACGAACTCCTCGACGCGCCGATCCCAGTACAGAACGAACTAACTCCTCGACGCACCGATCGCAGCACAGAACGAACTCCTCGACGTGCCGATCCCAGTACCGATCGAACGAACTCCTCGACGTGCCAATCCCAGTAAAGACCGCGCTCCTCGATGCGCCGATCCCAGTACAGACCGCGCTCCTTAACGCGCCAATCGCAGTACAGAACAAACTCCTTGACATGCCGATCGCAGTACAGACCGCGCTCATCGACGTGCCGATCGCAGTACAGAATGAACTCTTCGACACGCCGATCCCAGTACAGACCGTGCTCCTCGACGCGCCAACCGCAGTACAGAAGAACGAATTCCTTGACGTGCCGATCGCAGTGCAGAACGAACTCCTCGACGCACCGATCGCAGTGCAGAACGAACTCCTCGACGCGCCGATCGCAGTACAGAACGAACTCCTCGATGCGCCGTTCCCAGTACAGAAAGAACTAACTCCTCGATGCGCCGATCTCAGTACAGAAAGAACGAACTCCTCGATGCGCCGATCCCAGTACAGAAAGAACGAACTCCGACGCGCCGATCCCAGTACAGACCGCGCTCCTCGATGCGCCGATCCCAGTACAGACCGCGCTCCTCGACGCGCCAATCGCAGTACAGAACAAACTCCTCGACATGCCGATCGCAGTACAGAACGAACTCCTCGACGCGCCGATCACAGTACAGAACGAACTAACTCCTCGACGCGCCGATCGCAGCACAGAACGAACTCCTCGACGCGCCGATCCCAGTACAGAACAAACGAACTCCTCGACGTGCAGATCCCAGTACAGACCGCGCTCCTCGATGCGCCGATCCCAGTACAGACCGCGCTCCTCGACGCGCCAATCGCAGTACAGAACAAACTCCTCGACATGCCGATTGCAGTACAGAACGAACTCCTCGACATGCCGATCGCAGTACAGAACAAAAACTCCTCGACATGCCGATCGCAGTACAGAACGAACTCCACGACGCTCCGATCCCAATACAGAACGAACGAACTCCTCGACGCACCGATCTCAGTACAGACCGCGCTCCTCGATGCGCCGATCCCAGTACAGACAGCGCTCCTCGACGCGCCGATCGCAGTACAGAACAAACTCCTCGACATGCCGATCACAGTACAGAACGAACTCCTCTGTGCGCCAATCCCAGTACAAAAAGAACGAACTCCATGACGCGCCGATCGCAGCACAGAACGAACGAACGAACTCGACGCTCCGATCCCAGTACAGAAAGAACAAACACCTCGACGCGCCGATCGCAGTACAGAACGAACGCGCCGATCCCAGTACAGAAGGAACGAACCCCTCGACGCGCCGATCCCAGTACAGAATGAACGAACTTCTCGACGCGCTGATCGCAGCACAGAACGAACAAACTCCTTGACGCGCCGATCCCAGTACAGAAGGAACGAACTCCTCGACGTGCCGATCCCATTACAGAAGGAACGAACTCCTCGACGCGCCTATCCCAGTACAGAAGGAACGAACTCCTCGACGCGCCGATCCCAGTACAGAAAGAACGAACTCCTCGACGTGCCGATCCCAGTACAGAAAGAACGAACTCCTCGACGTGCCGATCCCAGTACAGACCGCACATCTCAACGCGCCAATTTCAGTACAGAAAGAACGAACTCCTCGACGCGCCGATCCCAGTACAGAAGGAACGAACTCCTCGACGCGCCGATACCAGTACAGAAGGAACGAACTCCTCGACGCGCCGATCCCAGTACAGAAGGAACGTACTCCTCGACGCGCCGATCACAGCACAGAACGAACAAACTCCTCGACGCGCCGATCCCAGTACAGAACGAATGAACTCCTCAACACGCCGATCCCAGTACAGAACGAATGAACTCCTTAACGCTCCGATCCCAGTACAGAAAGAAAGAACTCCTCGACGCGCCGATCCCAGTACAGAAGGAACGAACTCCTTGACGTGCCGATCCCAGTACAGAAGGAACGAACTCCTCGACGCTCCGATCCCAGTACAGAAAGAAAGAACTCCTCGACGCGCCGATCCCAGTACAGAAAGAACGAACTCTTCGACGCGCCGATCCCAGTACAGAAAGAACGAACTCCTCCAGCGCACAGACCGCGCTATTGTTATCTCCCCCGCTTTGAAGGGGCGGGGGGGCAGGGGCCTCCTCGCAACTCCGCCCTCTCCCGTCGCGGGCCCGGATTGGCTGAGTCGCGGTCACCCCACCTGCTGCACGCAGATTGGTCAAGGGCCACCGTGTGGCTCCTCCCAGAACCCTGCCTTCTCCACAACGGACGACCTTCTGCGCATGCGCCCTTGTCATTCCTCCCATTCGCCAAAACGGGCGGCAAACCCCGTGATTGGCCAGGTGGAGAAACCGAATGCTGGCGAGGGCGCATGCGGTGTGGTCGGCGGCGACATTGGCGGTGCAGTCGGTGGTGTAAAAAATAACGGAAAGAAAACCTGACTATTAAAACAACTTCACAGCGCAGGAACATTAAATTACCCATTTGACTAGGGTCGGGACCGTAACTGGCAACATGTGCTTACCGAAATAACTGAGCTAAAGGACCTGAATGTTGAGTGCGATAGCTTTCCAAATCCGCAACAATATATATATATATATATATATATATATATATATATATATATATATATATATATATATATATATATATATATATCTTCTTATTCTTCTTCTCCTTTCGGCTGCTCCCGTTAGGGGGTCGCCACAGCGGATCATCCATATGATCCGCATAGTGATTTGGCACATGTTTTACGCCGGATGCCCTTCCTGACGCAACCTTGGTCGCCTCTAACGACACAGGGATATGGTACACCGATTTTAATCGGGATATACACCGGCCCAGTACAATGGTACTCATTTTGCCGACCTCGGAAGGATGACAGGCTGAGTCAACCCCCTGGTGTATTAATTCAGTGGCCGAACGGGGCTTGAACTCAGGACCTTTTGGATCCCAAGCCGCTGCCCTAGCCACTGTGCCAACACCAGGAATATATATATATATATATATATATATATATATATATATATATATATATATATATATATATATATATATATATGCATGCTGTATATACAAGCGAGGTACCCGTGCTATGCATGGGAAGGGGCTGGACAGCCAGTTCGTAAAGGACTTGGGCAGAAAACGTACTGCAGCTGACCTCAACATAAATAAGGTGAGTAATATTTCTATGATGTCACAATGGCGAAACTGCAAACGCCAAATCCGTGAATGTCACGGGTGGAAACCCTCACATAATTTCCTCATTCTGCTTTGAACTCAATCTCTCTGTATTTTCATTGCAATTACAAATTAATACGATACCATTAATATAACAAAATACAAACACTTGTGAGGTAAACAAATATTGATGCCGTTCTCACGTGACGAATATGCTAGCGAGAAAGGGTGGATAAAAAAACACTTCGTACGGATGCCTTTCACAGCCGCTGCTTTTCAGAACCGCTACCTTGTGAGCTGAGCCGAGCCGAGCTGCGATCCTTGTCAAGCTGCTTGTCCATCGACCATTAGTCATGGGAGCTGCAAGGGCGTCCCCGTCGTCAAACCACGAGCTATTGGCGAACCATTGGGGCGAGTTGCCCTGTTACTAGCCTGACCAGATGGGATCAAGGGAGAATACAGCACGCAGCCTCCTGGCACAGCAACTCCAGAAGCCCGTATCGGCACGGCACCGACACATCCCTGCATTCTCTGCGTTACCATCCCCCCCCTACACTTATGGACCAGCATGTGCCCTTGTGTACGTGCAGGGTAAGAAAGTGGTCGCCAGCAAGCCTCGCTCTGCCTCTCATATTCTCATACTCTTCCCTACTTTTCCTCAGAATGAGTCTGATGCCGCCATCTCTTATGTTTAGTCATAGATAAGATTGTCTTAAGTGGGCCCAATAAGTGCGAGGGTAAAGGCTCTGCTCTGTGTCTCTGTCCAATCCACTGTATATATGTGTAGCACCCTCACAAATACCCTGCACATGTGTTTTACCATCACTTGTTAATAAAACCTTTTTGTATATAGGTGCCACATGAACCCCCTCCCTCCTTTTGATGTTCCTTCACTGAAAATAAACCCCGACATGTTCTTGCAGCCTGTTCGTAATGTCTTTTCCGTATTGGTTTAGCACAGTCAACACTCGGTGTTAGCCTGGGACATTCTACCCCACTAATTGGCTCACATGACTTGCCGGTGCTGCACCTATCTGTTCTGCTCAGTAAAAGGTCACCAGGTGTGGTGCCGAGGGTTTGGCCTCTAGTTAGGTTGCCGTACCAACGGAAAGGTATCGCAGAAACCTCGAAGCATAACCCTGCTCGGAGTTATTTGTAGTCGGGAAGATAAGCCCGGGAACCCCCCACGTGGTAGCCCGAACCCCTGTTCCTTAACAATATATATATATATATATATATATATATATATATATATATATATATATTGTATATAGAGGGTGATCCATAATTAAGATCTTTTAAAAATAATGAAATGCAGTACTCTTGTTATTATAGGTCGAGCATTAAAAAAAATAGATTGAAAGCTTGTTAATTGCCATTAATATAATTTTTTTCTTTGCTTTCAGATTGATCCATTATGGCTGAGAAATTAAATGTTTTACAAAGAGTGTAGCATGGTATGAGGTTTGGCAGTCTGTAATTGCACTTCAAAGATGGTAGCGGCAAGAAATGGGAACACATGCCACTTTTGATCCAGAAACTATTAAAAACGGTCACCAAAAGCTTATAACAACTGCTTCAGTCAAAGACGTAAGAAGATCATGAAGACATATCACAGCTGTTAGTCATGCAAGTCACACAATTTTAAAGGACTTGAGGTGGAAACCATACAAACGTCATTACCCCGCACACATGAAGTGAAAAGTGGGGTTAAGCAATGGGCTCACTTCTGTCTGTCAGTCCGTACATCTACAAATATCAGTTTATGATCGAGGACCAACTTAAATTCAATGTTATGTTTTGAACATGAATCTGAACATGAATCGGAAAACAAAACTGCAGTTTAACCGGACTTTGGCTCTGAATTCCTCCCGATCATGTATGCGCAGAGGGTGAGATTTTTTTTACTCTGTCTGGCAGTCAAAATTGAAAATCATTCCAAACAGGAAACTTACCGTTTTTAAGGACATCATAAAGGACACAAACAACAGACACGAAGAACAAATGTAACACGTCAGATTGGGTGGTGTAATAGTAACTATGTCAATGGTGGTAAACTTCTCGAATTAATTTTTATACGACCTTTACAATCTTTATTTTACTTCAATTAATTATATAATTCAACATTGTAGAACACAAATCTCCTTATCAATTCCAAAAAAACTCTAGATTTGCAGTACTTAGACGTATCAACGGTGCTAAACCTCTGGATTTTTTTATACGACCTTTAAAATCATTATTTTATTTCATTTGAAATATATACTCAAACACTGCATGGTGTAAGGAGTTCTATGAACTATCTAGTTATGTTCAGCAGTTGTTTCCAGATGATTGTGACAAGAGGATGCAGTTTAGTGAACATTTCCTTCAATGGATTTATGACTGTCTAGTTTGTTACATAACATTATCTGGTCTGACAAAGCTGTTTTCCAAGTTGGTGGTTTTGTCAACAGGCATAACTGCCATTACTGGTCAGGAAATAATCCAGAAACAATAGTCAAACACAGCCAAAGTCAGCCAACACTGCTTGTTTGGTGTGGCATGACTTCAACCCAACCCATTGGATCTCATCCTCCACAATACAATAAACTAACAGAGATACTTGGAAATGCTTCAAAACTTTCTTCTTCCAAAAATTCAGCAATGTATGAAACTATTTTTTTTATTACACACCATGCAGCACATGGAGATGGAATTGGGAGGGAGCAGTGTACAATAATTAATTGCATAATTAAAATAAATAATCGTAAAATAATTGATTTCTCAATTGCCGAATAGCATACCGAAAACCACCACTGTTTCATCCGAATCTGTAACTTTTTGAAAATAAAGTAATTAATTGATTAATCAATAAATCAAAAATACTCTTTATAGCCAAATCACTTGTTCACTGTCATGTCAAAATATCAGTTTCCAAGCTTAAAAGGTGCCTGAGATATTGCCCAAATGAGAAATAAATAAATAATGAATACATCGATAATAATTAAATAATTGATTAATCAAAAAAAATCTACTGTTTTTGTTAAAGGACATCTTCACTTTTGTCCCCAAATTTCAGCTTTCTTGCTCAAAGGATGGCTGAGATATTGCCTGGACAAAGAAGAAAGGAAATAATTAAATCGATTAATTGATTAATCAATAAATCAAACAAGTAGAGATACATTCAAAGTACACCGCCCCATGCCAAATAAATAAATAACAAATCCTCCAGCGTGCGACATTGCCGGGGCACCTTCGGCGTCCGGTGATGCCGCCATGCAGCACATGGAGACATAATTGGGAGGGAGCGGTATACAATAATTGATTAATTGCATAATTAAAATTAATAATAATCGTAAACTAATTCATTTCTCAATCAATTAGCTAATTGCAAACGAAAACCACCACCGTTTCATCCAAATCTGTAACTTTTTCAAAATTAAGTAATTAATGTAGAAATTAAATAATTAATTGATCAATCAATAAACCAAAAAAACCCTTTATAGCCAAATCACTTCTTCACTGTCATGTCCAAATTATATCAACTTCCTTGCTTAAAAGGGTGCCTGAGTTATTGCCCAGAGAAGGAAAATAAATAAGTAATTAATAAATCGATAATAATTAAGGAATGAATAAATTAGTTGATTAATCAAAAAATAAAAAAAAGGTTTTTGCCAAAGCATATCTTCACTTTTGTCCCCAAATTTTAGCTTCTGAGCTCAAACGATAGCTCAAATCTCGCCCAGCCAAACAAGAAAGCAAGAAAGCAAGAAAACAAGCCGGTAGGCGACGAGGGATCCGCTAGGATCGAAGCGCTGGATACGATGCTTTTCATTCTGACTGATCCACCGACGAAGATTCATTGCCAAGACGTATTGGTTCACATACAATTCCTCTGCCTGGCGTATTTGCGTGGCGTATATTGCGTATTTTGCCAACTGGCACTCCTCACAGGACTACCATTTGAAAAATAAAACCTAAATCAAAAATTGGCTCGAGTAAAATTTTCTAAATATCTCGAAGTGTTTAATTCCGAAGTCTCGTTTCTCCACATTCAAAACTGTAGGACAAGTATTGAAAATAGTGAACGTAGGTCGAGAAAAAGTATTTTTTCGAATTTTGCGTATTTCAGCCCCGACACCCTTGGTGATCGAATCTGGAAAAATGCTGTGGTTCAATTTTGTAGTAGTTATTAAACTCTATCCATACACCGAATGTGAACGTTCCGTCATCGATGGTTTCCAAGGTCAAGGTCACTTAACATATTCCCTGGTTCACCACCTTTCCGCATTCGGAGGGCTGCCATTCGGAAACTATGAGAGATAGAGGAATGTTATGCTGTCGCGATAACTAGATGGGGATGCAAGGAATAGGCAGGAGTTGGTCCGGTCGCTCTACCTATCATAGAAGCCGCGCTACGTCAGTTACCGTTTGGGTTCTTAAAACCCGGTTTTTCGGCTGCTGCATAGCAACGGGTGGTTGCTTAGCAACGAAATTCAAATGTGCACACTCCCATCGCATATGGCACCTGGTCGCCAAGTTTCATCGAAATTGGTTTGCTGGTTTGTGCTGTGGAGCCTCGTGTTGCAGGCACACACACACACACACACACACACACACACACACACACACACACACACACACACACACACACACACACGGAAAACCCGACAATAACGGATATCTAGCAAATCCCAATAACTGATACTATAGAATTGAAGACTCACCATGTGACGGTTTGACGGGTCGACGTTGTCCGTTTGATGCACCAGATTCCACTTGCCATTCTGATTGGAGTGGAATTGGACTGGAGCGAGCTTCTGCAAAGTAGGTGCTTGTTGACAAGTTTACTGCAGTAATTGCATATTGTGGGCGTCCGAGATTCAATGTCCATAACGTTCGAGACCTTCCGAGGTAAAAGCTGTTGAAGTTCTCTTGCGACATAAATCACATGCTGGGTATACCTACAATAGAAGAAAAATATGTGCTCGATCATCGATGTTACTCAGTTATCCATCAAAATCACAATATTAAGTTTCTCGACAGAGGTAGAATTAATTACGATAAAGTACATATCCGATGTATCGGTATAACAAAACATTGAATGAGAGGTTTTATGAAGTTCAAACGAGGTTCTCATGACGAATTAGACTTAAAATGGAATAAATTCATCGCTAACAGCACATCTGTAATTAATCTCATGATAAATATGAATATGCTCTATTATAATAATTCCACCCAGTGGACCCTCTTATGGGACATTTTCACAAAAGCGGGTCAGGTAACGGTAAAGACTGTCCGAGAATTTTTATCAAGCATATATTCCCCAGTCAGTGCAGAGGCCTTATGGTGATCCTGAGTTGCTGACATCATTTGAACATTTTTCTTGGCCTTATAAGGGGTTCACAAGCACTATTTAGAGAATATCAAAGAAAGTTGATTTTTGAGTTTGTTCTTTACCGTTACCTGACCCGCTTTTGTGAAAACGTCCCTTATAATACCCCAATTTTCAACCCCCCCCCCCACCCCCGTCTCGAAGGTCGAGTTGATTTACACTGGTCGATGATGATTAAATAAACGTAAATGATGATTAAAGAGCCATCAGTATTGTGTCGAATATGCAAAATGCAGGAATTGCAAACTGAAATGTGAAGGCGCTGAATTCGAAATAAATATTACACGAGTTCAGAGTTGGAAGTGAACGCAGGAAGGCGATATTTTATGTCCGCAGAAAAAGCTTCGATGGTAAATACTGAAGCAAGCCTTCTTTTAACACAGCGACTACAACCATTTGTATGTGGCGACTGATTAAAGGTATCAACCGTATCATGAAATGATTTTCAGAATTCAAAGACAGGCTGCGACACAATTAATTCCCCGCAGTTTGTTCGAATTTTCGAACCGTATTGGCTAGGCGTAGTCAAGGCCTCAGATGGTTGCTAAGGAGCCACGCCGAGTTGCTAAGGAGTCAAAAAAATACGCTGCAGCGACATTCGGCGATGAATTTTCATGTTTTCTGAATCTAAAGCGATCAAAACGGACCGTTTGTGGGTCACACAGAGAAACGAGTTAAACATATACTCACCGAAAGCGAAACAGAGTCGATTTATCGTTGTGCAACGAAGCAAAAGCGGTGAAAATCGTCGAACCAACTGACGCCACACGAGTCCACGAGGAACGGAAATGAGTCGATTTCCAATGGTCAGGTATAAAACATGAATCGTCTCCTCGAGGCTCGAAGTCACCGGCCCGGAGACCGCGCTCTTCGTACAAGATGGTGTCAGTGATCGTTGGGACAATCGAATCTCAGTAGTAGCTGGCCAATCCGAGGGCGTTTGACTATCGGCTGACGTCACTGACGACCAATGACAGCTTCCAACCATCGATGATTTTGTCGACTCATAAAAAAGATGTCGGCTGGCCGTTCTCGACCCCAGAGTGAAGCTCTGGGAACGAGCGTGAGAGAAGTTGCGCTGATTGGCCGCTATGAGGCCGATCCCAAAACTGAGCTATGATTGGTCCAAGCAGTCACGTGGTCAAATTTTCATTGTTTTGGCACCCATCGGTTGTTTTGGTTGTAAAAATTCTCAGCGTTTTTCGTCGTATTCTACACGTGTTTTGTCTTCATAACGGTGTGAACAATATTTTGGACTTCTATTACATATATTTCCAGAAGCACAGCGAAGCAAAGGTTTCAGAAAACTGTGAAAATCGTCTTCTTTCGTTGTGAAACTCGTCGGTGAAATATTTCGTTTATCGAATGTAAGCCTTGCTCTGATTGGACGCGAGCGGCCGCATGCGCAGTGCGCACTCGCCTGTGAGGAGAGATTTGTCACGCTCGTTCCCAGAGCTTTGCTCTGGGGTCGAGAATGTCGGCTGGGTATTTCATGAAACAAATAAAGTATCATACTCGATGGGGATGCAAGGAATAGGCAGGAGTTGGTCCGGTCGCTCTATCTATCATAGAAGCCGCGCTACGTCAGTTGCCGTTTGGGTTCTTAAAACGTGGTTTTTCGGCTGCTGCATAGCAACGAAACTCAAACGCGCACACTCCCAGCGCATATGGCACCTGGTAACCAAGTTTCATCGAAATCGGTTTGCTGATTTGTGCTGTGGAGCCTCGCGTTGCAGACACACACACACACACACACACACACACACACACACACACACACACACACACACACACACACACACACACACACACACACACACACACAAAACCCCACAATAACGGATATCTAGCGATTCCCAACAAGTCGCAGTACATTCAAAGTACACCGCCCTCTGCCAAATAAACAAATAAATCACAAATCCCCATCACGTGACATCGCCAAGGCGTCTTCTGCGTCCGGATCTACTGTTTTTGTTTTTGTTTTTGTTTCTACTAAAAATCTACTGTTTTTGTTAAAGGACATCTTCACTTTTGTCCCCAAATTTCAGCTTTCTTGCTCAAAGGATGGCTGAGATATTGCCTGGACAAAGAAGAAAGGAAATAATTAAATCGATTAATTGATTAATCAATAAATCAAACAAGTAGAGATACATTCAAAGTACACCGCCCCATGCCAAATAAATAAATAACAAATCCTCCAGCGTGCGACATTGCCGGGGCACCTTCGGCGTCCGGTGATGCCGCCATGCAGCACATGGAGTCAGAATTGGGAGGGAGTGGTGTACAAAAATTGATTGATTCATTGATTAATTGCATAATTAAAATGAATGAATAATAATCATAAAATAATTAATTTCTTAATCATTTCTTAAATAGCATACCTAAACCACCACTGTTTCATCGGAATCTAACTTTTTTAAAATTAAGTAATTAATCAAAAATATTAAATAAGTAATTGATTAATCAATAAATCAAAAATACCCTTTATAGCCAAATATCAACTTCTGACCTAAAAAAAATAAAAAAAGTGACTGAGATATTGCCCAGATGAGAAATTAAATAAATAAATCAATAATAATTAAGAAATTAATCAATTAAGTGATTAATCAAAAAATAAAAAATACGTTTTTGCCAAAGCACATCTTTACTTTTGTCACCAAATTTCAGCTTCCTAGCTCAAAGGATGGCTGAGATATCGCCTGGGCAAACAAGAAAGAAAATAACTAATCCATAAATTGAATAATCAATAAATCAAAAATACTCCTTTTCGCCAAATCATTTGTTCACTGTCATGCCAAAATATCAGCTTCCAAGCTCAAAAGGTGCCTGAGATATTGCCCAGAAGAGAATTAAATAAATAAATAATTAATAAATATATAATAATTAAGTAATTAATCGATTAATTGTTTAATCAAAAAATAAAAATAGCATTTTTGCCAAAGCACATCTTCACTTTTGTCCCCAAATTTCAGCTTCCTCGCTCAAAGGATTGCTGAGATATCGCCCGGACAAACAAGAAAACAAATGGAGTAAAAACTGAGTACTCCCTTCATTCGGCACCCAGCGCCTACATATGGAATTAGGAAGGAATGGTGTACAATAAGTTGGTGCCCCTCCGTACTTCTCAATTCAAGTTCATACTTGGTTAGAACCCCACTTTCCACACAGATGGATCAGGCGACTTGTGTACAGTAGTGGTTGATCGTCCCAGGTCTCTGAATGCGCATCAAATTGATTTTCTGGGACTTTGTTGAAATGATTCACTCACTGGTTCAACGTCTGCTGCACTTGTGCTTGGTTGACCGGTACTTTTCTATTTCTCCTTAAAACTCTTGTACTACTCTCTGATACAAGTCCGCGATGGCGGATTCCTTCCATACCTTTTACGAAAGTACACTGAACTTGCGTGCCGGATCTCATCTTGATGAACCATTTGACACGCTGATCTTTCTCCTGTGCAGTCGCCATTTTCTTTTACATTAAACCACCAGACCTGAAAATAAAGAAAACTTTTTGAGTTTCTTTATCATATAAAACAAAGGGTATCGTTGTATCATTTGTGGTACCAAATATATTAACAACCAAAGTTGGCCAGGTCTTTTTGGAATGTATTACTAGTACGAGGGGCCCACAACCATCCTTGACCATGCTGTGGAATGGCGGCCGAGGCCCTTGTGCGAATGACATGATGGATGGACTCTCAATCTTCTCCCCCCTCCCTCACCCTCCCATTCCCATCCTCTCTCATGTCTGTTATCTTCTGAGTGGTGAGTAATACACCTTTTGCAAGATGGAAGTGAAACCAATTACCGTTCTCATAAATTGAAGGTTGACTTGTGAAAAACATAGTGCTGCTTGTCATTTTGGAAATACAGAACGAAATGTACAGCACTGCATTCAAAATATAATTAAGATTATGGATGTTATCCGTGCTAAATAATGGCAGGCCAATCCCAGGCATTGAAGGCGAAGTTTGAAATCTGTACTTTTCAGCACAGGTCATTATGGGTCTTCATCTCAGGATCAAAAAGAAACAGTCTCACCAACGAATTACTGAGCTGGTTTGCTTTGGATGACCTTTTCACCTGCAAGAAATGAAAAATACAATTTGATTTTAACACATTGTAAAGCCACTTTTATCTTTAAGGTTCATGCAACTGTTACCAAGGTATTCATAGACAGGTTGAGGCTATACTATTGCTCTTTAACACTGATGATTCTCCATGGATAAACAATGTGAACTCAGTGATGACTGTGTATGCATTTTCATTTTTAAAATGGAGTAGGTAGAGCCTAAGTACCCATTACCTTCATAATTTCCCTTCTCCTTTTTCCTTTCCACTTTCTCTGCAGTTTCCCACTGTAAAGGGTTACTCGGGAATTTTTTTGTTTGAATACAGCTATAAAGGTTCGTGTTCGTGCCAAGGGATGTTGAAAAATCGGGAATAATCCGACAGGATGTGATGGGTATATTTATGGTGGTCTGGTGAGAAAATGGTATTGCATTGACATTAGAAGATTGTTTTGTAGGTAGAAAAAAAAAAGAGGAATAAATGAATGGATATGATAGGAATGAGAACAGGATTTTTTTATATAAACAGTGACTAGTGCAGCATCAAAAGTGTGGTCGGCATTTTATTTTTTTGTTATGGATACAAGATCAAGGCTCATGGAAGAGCTGGAACATAGAACAGATCAGGATGCAACAGAACAAAAGGAAAAATAGAAAGAGAAATGAAATACCAACAGCAGGGTTGAGGGACAAAATAGAGGGAGGCTTAGACAAACAATGGGTGTGGGGAAGAATCAGGGGTAGGAGAGGGTGTATAGGGTGGACAAGATGGATACAGAAGCAAACTCTTAGGAGAGTAAAAATTGGAAAGTTGGAAGGATTTGAGGTTGGGGTAGAAAAGATAATTGTTTTGGATTGGGGATGATCTGAGATGGTGGTGAACAGCTGTCTTGAAGACCTGAAGGTAACAAAGAGATTGAAAAGGATGTGGAAGTTGGTTCCACAGGCTTGAGAAAAGAGAAAATGAGTGGAGGTGTGAAGTGATTCTGGATTTTTGGAGTTTGATCAGAATAAGGTTGTGGGCAAACCATGCGCACCCTGCAGAAACCTGGTGGGGGTGGGGTGGTGGACAGAGCACGGAAAGAGCGGAGGTGCAAGACCAGAAAGGTGGCGGTAGAAAAGAGAGATCACCGACGTGTCTGCAATGGGAAAATGTCTGCGATGAAAGCATTACAGGATTGCTAAGATTATAGATTCCTCACTTGATATCAAAAAGCTGATAGGGTCATCCTTTGGATGTGGGGGGGCTTGGTTGGGAGTAAGGGGTGCCATAATGTAAACTGTGGGGAAATGTTAATTTTTTGGGGGAAATTAGCATTATTAAAAATAGTGGATCCCATCAATGGTAAAATGAATAAAATTGATGAAATACTTGTTGTGGTGTTGGCCGTTAGGGAATAAGCCTGTAACAGTTGGAGGAAGCTGTGTATATTACAATGTGCAAGAAGCAATGATGAAATGTTTAAAACACCTCAAGGTATAATTAAAAGGTCCTAATTTGCATCAAATTAATTTTACACATTGTCTGGAAGTGTGGGTGGTATTGCTGGCATGTTGTTGGATTTCTTTCATCAGCAAAAGTGCGCATTACATGAAACGCATATTACGCTTAATAACCCAGCCATGTGAAAAAAATCTGCTTGTCCTTTTTTGCCTCGCCTGTTTGTCACTTTTATCTCCTTGGTCTCTGAGAATGTGGCTGAGGTTTAAAGCATTATCTCTTTAGAGCAAAAAAAACAAACAAACAAACAAACAAAAAAGCACAGGTCTATCTGACAAAGAGCTAATGCTCCATCATCATCCACACTTTGTTTACCATAGTGGTAAACATGTTCTGAAATATGTTTCAGAATTATTTTATTAACATGATTCGAAACTTCCCTTGGAGAGTGGCTGTTTCGCAAGCAATGCCTTTCATAATTAAAGTTTGAAGATGGGTGCAGCTGAGGTTGGAACTCACCCAGCTGAGCGAAGTTTAGTCTGGTCAGGATCCAGTTTGAACCAGTGCCGTATGCACGATTTGACGTACCGCAAAGTTTTTGAGCGGAGAGGTTTTACGAGCCACCTGGATCCAGGCGTATTGATGATCTTTGCTGCTCAATATTTGTTAATCCTTTCCTGTTTTCACCCACAGAATCAGTCGAGTGAGTAATAACAATTCTCATGATTTAACGTTTGCCATTCTTTTGCGATGTGAATTGTTATTTTCCCTGTTTTGGATTGTGATTGCGGCTTGGTCAAACATGGAGTGGTTTGTTTGTTTTGTGTTTGCATTAACGGAAGATGTTGTAATATCCCATCTCTGTGCCTGTGTGTGACATATATTTGTATAATGGTTGACACGCGCTGGTGAAATTGGAGCTATCATTCTCTCCAAGCTACGCTTTAACATAAACAATAAAAGGAGCAATTAAAGATGGCAGATCCTCGCCAGGACTTGTTTTATGCAGTGTTTGTATTGTGTATTTTGTGTGGTATTTGTTTACTGGTGTGGTACGCAATTAATAAGAGACATAACCAGAATTGCCACTTTATAACCGCTGACAGTGATGACCGGGTACCAAGACGTCCCACTTTGATGCAACCCCATTTTGATCGGACACTCGACGCTGACCCATGACATTTATTATTATTCAATTTAATTCAGAATGGGATTTAAATAAATTTACTTCAAATCTAATGTAAGACCAAATAGGTACAGTACTGCATTGGCATCATCAGAAGGAACCCAAACAAGCAAAAAGTAAAGATGAAGTCATCAGGAAGAACTTGGATAGGATTCGGGTTTCAGCTGCTACTCCTCTACCTTCAGAGCCATCCAGGCGCTGCCAAGTGAGACATAAAAAAAAAATCAAAAAGAATGCAGATGAAAAAAATTTAAATATTTCTGGCGTCCGATCAGGTTGAAACTTAATATAAAAACTATATTCCCCATCCATACTCGATCATAATTGTGATGTTTCACATCGATCGATGAAGCAGTTCAAGAGATAATTTTTTTAAAAGATTTTCCCTCAATCCAATATGGCTGCCAGACAATGTGACCTATCAATTACTCGTGAATACCCTGGTATCCCCAAGCCTTGGGGAACATTTGTGTGAAGTTTCTCTTCGATCTATCCAGCTGTTCTGGAAAATATTTTTTTATAGGTTTTAGAGTAAATCCAATATGGCTGCTAAATCATGTGACCTACGATGTCATATGTGTGAACGTTTTGTTCCTCTTATTTATCCCAAGATGACCCTCAAAATGTTTATACTGATTGGATATAGCATTCTCTGAATGCAATTATGACGTCTTAACGAAGGCATCTATGACATCATAAAAAAAAAAAATCACACTTATTCCCCATGATGAATACTTACCATGTGCCAAGTTTCAACTTTTTTCCTTGATGCGGAGATACAGAGGTGCAAAGTTTTTTCTTTTTTCCAACATGGCTGCCACAGCACATGCCTTATGATGTCATAATTATCATCATAACATTTGACATGAGTAGTTACTCCTGTGATGAAAATTTCATGTCAATCTGACAAGCTGTTGCAGAGAAAAATACTCATGTTCTGTGCGGACAAACAAACAAGTGGACACAAATGCAATCCCCTATCACTGGCAAGGGTAACCAGTACATATTGCAATCAGCTTTTACTTGGTGAAATCCATTGTTTATCTTGTCCACCGACACAGACCAACACCAGTCTTCGCAGAGACTAATCCATCCATCCATTATGCTTCAGTCACATTTGGCTCGGCAGCCATAGGGTCTAAAAAATCTGCGGCCACTAGCAATTATAGGGCGGTCGCATTATTTCCACGGTCACACAATGTGGCAGTCACATATGTTTTTATTTTTCGGGTAGCCGCACGGGGTATTTAGAAGTTGTGGAGACCGAAAACGTGGGGGTGCCGTACGGTCTTTGATTTGATGTCGCACGGTGACCTTAGGGCGTCCCTGCGGCGGCCATAGAATTTTCAAGGCAGACGCAAGGTGCCCGGAAGGCGACCGCAGGGGGGCCCTAAGGCGAACGTGGAAATAGTGCGGCCGCCGTAATTTTTTGGGGGTTGGCAAATTCATTTTTCATTGATAAGAGCCTACGGAAAACGCACGAATAATGCAAGCCCACCGTACGCCCTACGTACGGTCGACGTGGAACACATCTACGTCATGGCTACGGCTTGTCGAATTGCTACGGCCAACCTAGAAATTAAAAAAGTTATAACTCCGCGCTTTAATTCCACGGAGACCCCTACGGCCTGTAAAAGATAGCCATATTGCGTAGGGCCACCCTGAGACCACCTCAGCAACTCTGCGGCTGCCGCACGTTTCTGTCAATTCAGGGCGGGTACGGCCGCCGTATCCTAGCCATAGAGCAAATGTGACTCATGCTTTAGGACCATACTTTGTGCAGATCATTGGTGCTGCCGAAGCAGTCTCCTGGGTTATTGGGCACAATCCTGGATGGGTCGTCACTTCGACGCAGGATACCAGCAAGCTGGTACTCATTTTTGCCGACCTCAGAAGGATGACAGGCTGAGTCAAGCCCACCTGGTGTTAATTCAACAGCCAAGCAGGAGTTGAATTCAGGACTCCAGGATCCCAAGCCCACCACTCGAGCCATCAAGGCAACACCAGGCATATGCAGAGACTAATATTATGTTGTAACTCTCAGAACATACCTCAGTTAGAAAAATCATTCAAGAAAACTTGGTTCACTGTTTGTCCATTACTAACAAATTTGCGGTGCGCTCGTCCGTAATGGTTAACAACAAATTGAAAGATTTCAAACATGATATCTGCAAATACACTTTCTTTGGTGGTATGGATTAACATGAACTCTACCACGACAAGAGCGCATTTTTGTCAAGTCTTGTGTATCACGTATTTCTTCACCAATCCATTCAAGCTTAAAATAAAACGTCATACTCATTGCTCATTCACAAAATCATCATGAAACCCACGGATCTTTCAAATATGCCAATTTTAAACCAATTTGTTACTTGGGAGAGATCATTGTGGTTTTGTTACATCTTAATAAAGGGTAGGTTATTACATGCCACTATCCATCCAAATTCTACATTCCTCCCAAATCTACAGGTTCACTATATCAGTGACAAAGCTGCACCTCAGTCACCATTCAACCAACAGACTAAATGTGTAATCAACTCGTGTTCAAACATGCATTTTAATGTGGACACATCACAAACAGGAATAATAAGGCTCGACTACATTGATCACGTGCGATTGGCAGGAGCAATCAATTGTCTCTCACCTAATCAATAACCCTCAGCTGCCACTAAAATTTTCCAGTTGTAAAGAAAATTGGCCATCAAGTCCCTAACGGCTCCGTAACAACAAGCTCAAAGTTCTGCAAACGACTCAACTGCCGCACCGGTTGAATCGCTTGTTGGCAAATCGTGAGCAATAGCATTGAACAATTAACATTAACCGACGAATCCACAAGTACAACCGTATCACATACAGCATGGGAGCAGGACAGCCTCCTCACATTATATTTTGTTCCAGATGTGGGCTGACGGGTTAATTGGGAATAAATTATAATAGTTATTTCATAATATGTGTCAGAATAAATGTATTCTAATTTCTTCTGATAGGAAGTAACCGCAAGCTGGAGCTACTGTGCTATGTGGAGGGGAAAGTGCAATTGGCGGAGATCATGGAGGAGGAGGTGCAGACAGCATTGAAGAGGATGAAGAAGGGAAGAGCACCAGGCATTGATGAGGTGTGTACAGAGATAATAATTGCAGTGGGAGAAGTCGGGGTCAGTTTTTTTTTTTTGTATACATTGTCCAAGTTCGTATGAGAGCTAACACACAATGCACAAGGGGGGCAGGAGGCAAGAGGGGCGGGAGAGGGAAGGACAAAACAGTGGGGAACAGAGACTTTCGGAGATTTGTGGAAGGGAGAGGGATGGGGCAGGGTACACAAGGAAAAAAAGATGGACACGGCAGGGACTTTCTGGAAGGAAAGCAGGGAATTTGAAGGAGGTGAGTTTGGGGTGGATTAACGGGGGTAGTAAAGATCATGGATTCGGATGGGGGAAGATAAGAGGTGGTGGTGAACAGCTGTTTTGAAGACCTGGAGAGAAGAGTGGGATTGAAGAGTGCGAGGGAGTTTGTTCCAGAGGTGGGAAAAAAGAGGAATGAAAGAGTGAAGGTGAGCAGTGATTCTTCATTTTGGTAGTTTTACCAGAAGGGGGATGGCAAACCTTGAGCGCCCTGTGGAAATATGGGAGGGCGGGCAAGAAGGAGATGGTAGAAGACAGAAAGTCCACCGACCTGCCTGCGGTAAGAGAGTGAGGGGCCCAAAGACTCAGCCTCACCTGGTCTTGTGCCCTCTGCTCTTTTTGTGCTTTATCACCCCCACTCCCATCCCCAGGTTTCTGCAGGGCTCACACAGTCCACCATCAACCCGCTTCTGGTGAAACAACCTAAATCCAGGAACACTGCTCACCTCCACTCATTTGTTACTCTTTTTTCCCACCTGTAGAATCAACTTCCACATCCTCTGCAACCTCATTCTTCCCTCTCGGTCTTCAAAACAGCTGATCACCACCATCTCAGATCGTCCCCAATCCAAAATCATGATCCTTTCTACCCTCTTTAACCCCACCCAAATCCCTCCTCCTTCCCATTTTCCAGTTTTCCTTCCTTCGCGTTTCCTTCTGGAGTTTCCTTGTCCACCCCATGCATCTTCTGCGTCAATCTTGTACCTGTTTTGCATCCTGTTATTGTTTGTTCTGTCCTCCACTGTTCAGCGTACAAGCTCTGCCACGAACCTCGACTATGTATACAAAAAGGGCAAGATGATGCCAGCTTGAGCTCCTTCTGTGTCTGTGTGCCCAAAGTGCTATCTCTGGCTCTGGTGCGCTCGGGTAAATGGAACTCACTCAAACCACATTGCTGGCGCTCGCTCCCACTCCTGATGAGTTTGTCCTCCCACTGGACCATCTCACAGCCTGCTGTATCCTACATTATCCCCATGTCACTTACCTGGTTCTTTTTTCATATGGTGATTTGACTGTGGCACCCTAAAAAATTAGATTTGTAATTGCTTAAGATATTTGTTACATTGGGAATTCGTACCATTTTTGTTCATCTCATCCCAGTCTATAACTTATTCATGAAATTATTAATTACTTTGAGCAGTCTGTCTACGTATCATCTTTTATAGCCTTGTCTCATTACATTTGGACTGGTTTGAGTACCCCTGGAAGATTAAATGGTGGGGTTTTTTGGGGTTGGGGGGGGGGAGCGAGGGGGGTTGCATACAGAGTTGAGGCTCGTGGAAGAGCTGGAGTACAGAATGGATGAGGATGCAACAGAAAAAAAGAAACAGCAGAAAGTGAAGGGGGAAAATGCCAACAACAGGGTCAAAAGACAAAAATAGACAGATGGACAACAAGGGATGCACATAAGGATGAGGGGCAGAGGGGTAGATACGATGGCAACGGAAGCAATCTCAGGAAGGAAAAACTGCAAACGTGGAGGTGGGATCATTTAATGCGGTAGAAAAGAGAATTTCCTGAAAAGAGGATCATTTAATGCCCCTAGTTTGGGGTCCCCCTAATTCACGCACTTGCATGATATTAGATAATGCTTAACCACCGGCTGATGTTCCACTCACTGTAAGATCATGAGTGGAACAACTGCTTAGTTACTCCTTGGTGCTTTAGTTCAAGCATGTGTCAACGCCCTACCTCAATTGTGGTTTTGTGGAGTAGCGTGGGGCCATACACGTGAGATTTGGTGTCTAGGGATGGGATTCAGCAGCCATCAATCCAGGCCAAATTTTACATTTTTGTACATTTGGCCTGTTTTAAGTAATAAAACCGAGTTTTTCTTTGTACACTATTTGGCAATGGCTGAGAGAGATGTCCCGCATAGTGGTGAGCATGAGACGAGGTTGAGCAATGAGGTGAAGCTTAGCATAGGCACCTCTGCACCCCGAGTGTCACCGAAAGGAGCCCCGACTCTACAGATTGTTGAAAAACTGCTATCTTGTTTCTACTGTACATAACTGAGTTGACCTAGAATGGCACTCGGTAGAGCGGAAACCTCCACCAGGCTGAACTGTTTGTTTTATATCCCACCGATATGCTGGATCTGCATCCGGACCTTATCCATAATCTAATGGACTTGTTCCTTTCACCTACCCAATTCGCCCACCAAGGTTCGGCCGAATCTGTCCACAACTTTTTGAAATATCATGCTATATATAGTTGTTGACCCTATCTCTGGTAAAGAAACACTTTAAAAATTCCAGTATCTGCATTCAGATCTTCACCAGAATCTAATAAATTCATCCTTGTCACACACCCAACCTGTCCACCATGTTTCATCCGGATCCATCCATAAGTTTTTGAGAACATCGAGCTACATATCAATATTCTACTCAGACAAACAGACATAAAAAAGAAACAAATAAACAAGAAAGATGTCGTGCAGAGCACGATAATTGCAGAATCCAAATAGACAATAGTTGCCATGGAAACAGCAATTTGATAATTTGGAAAATTTGACCTATTATGTGTTTTACATGATGGAATGTTGTGCATAACAAGTTTGGTTGATATATTTTCTAACTGCCGCCAAGTTGGTGTTTTACAAGTTTTCGATGTCATTGACCTTGACCTTCGACTAATTTTGGCCAGATTGTATGTACCGTACATATACTACATATGCATACAAATAAACTGTGCAACTCAAAATCCTCATGTTGTGCAACATGTGCAAAGTAAAACGAGTGCTCATTTCCATCCCTAGGATGTCTAATAAATAAAGAAGATGAAAGCACACCTGATGCTAGGCTGAGGCTTCAGACTTTGGCATGCTCACAAGGCTGCACTGTCAACAGGAAACGTCCCAGAAGATAAAGCATATATGGTCACATTTGTATTTGTAATGTTTTAAAATAATGTTTTTTGTCTTGCTACGAAACATCATATCTTCCGATCTTCTTGAATAATTCAAATAAAACTTGAGGGGGAGCACTCAGTAGAGTGCAAAACCTCCGCCGCCAATACTGCTCGGTCACTCAAGTGAACCCGATATCCTATTCATTCAATTTGATGTCAACAGTGCTCACAGAGTTATAGTTTGCAACTTTCCCTTTTACTTTTAACTTTTACATACTCAATTCATTCGTCATAACTAGATTCCTTGAGACAGAAATTGATTTTACGTGGGTATATCCACCTGAAGTTCCAAAATCAGCCGCAATTATAATTTTGGCATGTTTTTTGTTGGAAATCACTTATAACATGAAGAAATGCAAAAAAGAAAATCGAAATTTTGTTGAAAAAAAAGTTGCAAAAATTTTTTTTTGGGGGGGGGGGGGGGTTGGAAATCACTTAAAACATGTAGAAATGCAAAAAAAAAAAAAATTAAAATATTTTTTCAAAATGGCCACCACAGCGGCCATATTGGATTTTAGACCAGGCCCAAAATATAATGGCATGATCCTTGGACCATCCCTAACCCCCCCCCCCAACCAAGTTTCGTCGAAATCCGTCGAGGAGTTTTTCCGTAATACTGTTCACAAACAAACAAACAAACAGAAAGGGGTGAAAGCAGTAACCTCCGATCTTCGATGGCGGAGGTTAATAATCCCATCCCGTCATTTTTATTATTGACTTTAATACTAGTTTGATTTCAATAATGGAGGCGAAATTGTTGTCAGACACACTTTCCTCTTTGCTATGTGGGACTTTTCCTTATGCCACAAACCAAGAGGAGCTGAACCTAAAAAGAAAAGAAAGAGAAATTTATTTTTTAAATTCCATTGTGCACTCTCTTTGCTTGGTACTCAGGTGGTTTACCATTGGGAGCCTTTTGATTATGATTGGTAACCCCCAAGTATTATTGCAGATGATCCTCAGAAAGAAGGTCAAACGGGGTGAAGTGGGTCTTATGTGACGAAGGGTTATAATGAGGGTATATAGGGTCTTCAGGTCCTAAAGGGTCTTTTAGGGTCTTAGAGATGTTCGGGATTTTAACCCAAGGATTCATGGATAAAAATCTAGACAAATTTGCATAAAACGGGTCCAATGGACCCGGGAACTGAAAAAAAAGTTAACTTGCAACAAAAATACATTGTTATTTCTATTTTTATTACCCTTGCAAGAGGAGAGGTATTGCATTTGGGTCCATTTGTCTGTTTGTTTGTTTGTTTGTCCGCACAAAACGTTAGTGTTTTTCTCTGCAACCGCCTGTCAGATCGACACAAAATTTTTTATCATAGGAGCGATGACTCATGTAGAATATTTTATTGATAATTATGATTTCATAGGTCACGTTGTGTGGCAGCCATGTTGGAAAAAGGGGAAAATTTTGGACCTCCATCTCTGAAACTGCACCAAGGAGAAAATTGTAACTTGGCATGTGGCAAGTACTCCATATGGGAAATAGGCATTATTTGTTTATGATGGCATAATTGTATACACAGAATGCTACATCCGATCAGTTTGAAATTTTTTGTGGTCGTCTTGGGATAAATTAGTCCACAGAAAAAAAAATTTTTGATGATGTCATCGGTCACATAGTTCAGCAACCATATTTTTGTTTAAAAAAAAGTAAAAATACAAATAAAAAAGCCTTCAAAATTGTTCTTCTCTTAAATGGCTGAACAGATTGAGGTGAAACTTTACAGGTATAACCACCTCTCCACAAGGAACAAAACGTTCACACCATTCACACCTATGAGGTCACATTATGGGATATACCTTCAAACCTTCACAAAACTTTCTTCTCCAGAATGGCTGGACAGATCAAGGGGAAACTTCACACCACACACATGTTCCCCAAGCCTTGGGGGCTACCAGGATGTTCATGAATAATTGAACGTCACATGGTCTGGTAGCCATATTGGATTGAGCGAAAATCTTCTTAAAAATTCTTTCTCTTGAACCGCTTTAATCGATCGACGTGAAACTTCACAATCATGATCTAATAGTGATGGGGAATACAGGTTTTTAATTTCAACCTGATCGGGTGCATGGTCAGGCAGCGAGAATATATATTTTCACTGGCCGGGGGTTGGGTGAGAAGACCACTAGGGGAGGGAGGGGGGGAAGCTATCTCGGGTTCCCACCAGACTCCTCGGAATTGTAAGCCGTCACACACAGATAATTCCGTGATGCGGCGGGTCGCTAACCGACGGTGAGCGCCAGTGACTCAACCACATGACTTAGGCAGTGTGACCACTCCTCATTTTCATAAATGCCAAGGTGAGCCAATGAAAAATGCCAAGAATTCACAAGGTTTCGGAAAAGCGATGATAATAGAAAACCTATACGCCAAGAAAACCTATAGAAAACCAAGACGCCAAGGTGAACAACGAATAGCCAGGATCTTGTGAAAAAAGCCAAGGAGTGGTCACACTGGACTTAGGGTCCCCCGTCTCGTTAATCCGGTTACCTAAAAATAACCACATGATCTAATTACCGCGGGACACGCCCTCCATACGCCTTGTCTGAACCGGATCACTTCACCGGATCAGATGCAGCCGAGCAACGCTGCCAAGGACGTACCAGCTAAAAGGAAATGTTCTTTGTTTGAGAAATGTTATGTATGTATGTATGTATGTATGTATATATGTATGTTGTCTCACTTGGAACTTCCTTATCATTACTGATTAGTCAACATGTCGAATAGTGTTTTTACCACGTTTGGTTAACCCTTTGCATGCTGCATTGTTTACAGCCGCGTGGCTCCTGTTGTTAATTAATTTTTTTCATGGGGTTGTGAATTTCACGTGGTATTTGCAAAAAAAACCTCCACAACTTGGGTGTCAAGTTAGATGAATAACCAGGAATAAAACAAAAAAAATTGTTTCAATTTCTTTTAAATCTTCTCGCAACTCTGCGACCGCAACACGCGAAGGGTTAAAAACAAACAAACAAACCCGCTATCGATTCCGACTAACCCGTTTTTTGTTGCCTTCAACTTGCAATGTATGGTGTTAGAGGTATCAACGGTCTTAAGAGTCTAAGCTCTAAGGGCTCTAAAGGTCTACAGATCTAAAAGGTATGTTCCAATAGTCTGTAATTAATAGAGATAATTAATTGATGCAGTTAATGTCCAATTAATGAGTAATTAATAGACAGACTCAAAGTCCAACCTTACGTTTAAACAGTACATAATTAATAGACATACTCACAGGGGACGACCAAGACTTCACCTTGACGAGGGTTCACCATACACTCATGTTTTTCAGTTTTATATACAGTGGGGTACGAACATGGATCGGCACGCCGTACGCTTGCCTCTCCCCAGTCGTTGCATGCAGAGATTTATTACACCAATCATTACAGAAACATTTCTGTTGTACAAATTTAGTTGTAATATTGGTGATATATTTATTTGAAATTTAAATAAATATGTGTGTGTGTGTGTGTGTGTGTGTGTGTGTGTGTGTGTGTGTGTGTGTGTGTGTGTGTGTGAGAGTGTGTTTGTGTGTTTGTGTGTGTGTTTGTGTGTTTTTGTGTGTGTTTGTGTGTGTGTTTGTGTGTGTGTGTGTTTGTGTGTGTGTTTGTGTGTGTGTGTTTGTGTGTGTTTGTGTGTGTGTGTGCGTGTGTGTTTGTGTGTGTGTTTGTGTGTGTTTGTGTGTGTTTGTGTGAGTTTGTGTGTGTGTTTGTGTGTGTGTGTGTGTGTGTGTGTGTGTGTGTGTGTGTGTGTGTGTGTGTGTGTGTGTGTTTGTGTGTGTGTGTGTGTGTGTGTGTGTGTGTTTGTGACTGTGTGTGTTGTTCATAAAGCATAACATATTCTCTCTGCTAACTCCCCTACAATCACCAATCACTAATTCTCATTCTCATTCTCTCTCTTTGTCCCATCCTTGACCCCCCCCCTCCCAATACAGTGCAGCACCCTCCTCCCACATATCCTCTCTCACTCTCCTCTCTCTCTGTCTGTCTCTGTCTCTGGACATATCCGGACGGTGGTAACGTTTGGGCAGGGTTTGTCTCCGGACATGTTCAGGCAGGGTTTGTCCCTGGATGTGTCCTGGCAGTGTTTATGTCCCGACGGGAGTTTGTCTCTGGACGTGTCCAAGCAGTGTTTGTCTCCAGCCAGCTTGGCTCCGGACGTGTCCGGGGGGCGGTATTTATTTCTGGACGGAGTTTGTCTGCGGACCGTGTTTATTTCATGACCAGTAGAAAATTGATTTCAGGCATCATTTTGTTTCCATCTTCACTGTTATTCTATGCAGAATAATTTTGATGAAACAGGATGAATAATAATTAACGCTCCATCACATGTTTGTCTTCCCTTCCTCTCACCTCACACTGTCTTCCCTTCCCCCACGGCTCTTCACTCTCCCCACTCTCTCTCTCCCCCACCCCTCTCTCACTCTTCCCCCATTTTTTTTCTCCCTTCCCCCTTTAGTATTACCGGCAGTGAATCGACAGGGAGCAAGATATTTCAAATTTTTTTTTTTGCTCGTAGCAACATATTTCAAAATGTTGTGGACGGATTCGGATGAAACTTGGTTGAGTGGTTGGTGTGTCACGGGGAAAAAAGCAAAAGGCTTCAAATGCATCACTACCTCGCCGAAGTGGTGAAGTTTCGTGAAAGTTCCTGTGAGAGGTGAGTAAACACGAGGTGAGGAAAGTGTGAGCTAGACACCAAACCGTAATCATGAAGATTGTAATCACCACTGTGAGAAGTGTGGTGAGGAAAGTGTGAGCTTGAAACCAAACCGTAATCATGAAGATTGTAATCACCACTGTGAGAAGTGTGGTGAGGAAAGTGTGAGCTAGACACCAAACCGTAATCATGAAGATTGTAATCACCACTGTGAGAAGTGTGGTGAGGAAAGTGTGAGCTTGACACCAAACCGTAATCATGAATATTGTAATCACCGCTGTGAGAAGTGAGGAAACATGAGGTGAGGAAAGTGTGAGCTTGAAACCAAACCGTAATCATGAAGATTGTAATCACCGCTGTGAGGAGTGTGGTGAGGAAAGTGTGAGCTTGACACCAAACCGTAATCATGAATATTGTAATCACCGCTGTGAGAAGTGAGGAAACATGAGGTGAGGAAAGTGTGAGCTAGACACCAAACCGTAATCATGAAGATTGTAATCACCACTGTGAGAAGTGTGGTGAGGAAAGTGTGAGCTTGAAACCAAACCGTAATCATGAAGATTGTAATCACCACTGTGAGAAGTGTGGTGAGGAAAGTGTGAGCTTGACACCAAACCGTAATCATGAATATTGTAATCACCGCTGTGAGAAGTGAGGAAACATGAGGTGAGGAAAGTGTGAGCTTGAAACCAAACCGTAATCATGAAGATTGTAATCACCGCTGTGAGGAGTGTGGTGAGGAAAGTGTGAGCTTGACACCAAACCGTAATCATGAATATTGTAATCACCGCTGTGAGAAGTGAGGAAACATGAGGTGAGGAAAGTGTGAGCTAGACACCAAACCGTAATCATGAAGATTGTAATCACCACTGTGAGAAGTGTGGTGAGGAAAGTGTGAGCTTGAAACCAAACCGTAATCATGAAGATTGTAATCACCACTGTGAGAAGTGTGGTGAGGAAAGTGTGAGCTTGACACCAAACCGTAATCACGAATATTGTAATCACCGCTGTGAGAAGTGAGGAAACATGAGGTGAGGAAAGTGTGAGCTAGACACCAAACCGTAATCATGAATATTGTAATCACCACTGTGAGAAGTGTGGTGAGGAAACATGAGGTTAGGAAAGAGTGTGATTTGCTGTACCACCTTGATGGACCATTGTTTGCTGGTGTTGTAGATGCGAGAACAATAGACATGGATAACGATGCTGGAAAAAACAGACATACCCAATTGGTCAGTGCCGCTACCAATGTACGAGTGAATATTGCTGACATAGCTACAGCCACACAACCTCCATTTATTAGTCCCCAACCGATTTCACTGGAGCGGACTATAGGCTTGCTGTCTGTCCGTCCGTCCATACACGTCGATGTCAATGTTTTAGAGTTATGCCCTTTTTGGACTTGGAAAACATCACATCAGTGAGGGACATGTATTGCAACGTAATTCTTGTTCTTGTTGTTGTAGATTTTGGTGACAATCCATATCTGGCCTATCAGTGGGATACAAAACGTAAACTGTTCAGCCTGGTGGAGGTACGCACTCTACCGAGTGCCGTTATAGTTAGCATACTGAAATAAACAATTTGGTGTCTGGGTGTCTGTCTGTCTGTCTGTCTGTCTGTCTGAGGGCTGTTTGACCGTAATAAATTGGGTCATTACTTATACAATCTCAACTAAACTTGACAGAAGGTCTAAGGGTCACATGGTGAAGGTTGAAGCGACTTCATTTCCCCCCCCCCCTTCCCTAAGGGGGTGTTCCACTTTTGGTGAAGTCCGTGCTAAGTTGTATAAATTGTTACAACCGTATCTAGTCGAGAAATTGATTCAACAACGATTTATCCAGTTTCTGCAAACATCTCAAGCGACATTCGCGTACACAGCACAGCCAGCATCCAAGTTACTGCAAGAAATGACAATGAACAACCCTGGCAAAGCCACACCTCCCTCAACCTCCTCTACCTCTTCTCTACCCTCGTCTCCCATTTCCTTCCACCTCAATAATTATTCATGCAGCATTTCACTATTTTACGACAGCTAATGATGGCGTTTTCCCAAGGCCGCTTCCAGTAACAAAACAAATAACAGTACTAATGATAACAGCACAATATTAATGTTATTACAAAAAAAAATTAATACTAGTAATATCCCCTCTCCCCAAGGGTTTTTTTCCTCCTTGAACAAACGCAATGTTTACGTGTGTAAATAGCTTATCGTGGCGTTTCTGGGTGTAAATAGCTTATCGTGGCGTTTCTGGGTGTAAATAGCTTATCGTGGCATTTGTGGGTGTAAATAGCTTATCGTGGCGTTTCCTGGTGTAAATAGCTTATCGTGGCGTTTCCGGGTGTAAATAGCTTATCGTGGCGTTTCCGGGTGTAAATAGCTTATTGTGGCGTTTCCGGGTGTAAATAGCTTATCGTGGCGTTTCTGGGTGTAAATAGCTTATCGTGGCGTATCTGGGTGTAAATAGCTTATCGTGGCGTTTCTGGGTGTAAATAGCTTATCGTGGCGTTTCTGGGTGTAAATAGCTTATCGTGGCATTTCTGGGTGTAAATAGCTTATCGTGGCGTTTCTGGGTGTAAATAGCTTATCGTGGCGTTTCTGGGTGTAAATAGCTTATCGTGGCATTTGAGGGGCTTGAAAATGACGACGAGGAAGAGGCCGAACCGAAGCAAAAAAAATTTAGATCCTCATGGAGGATCTCTAAGTCTTACTCACGTTGTTGTTCTTGTGGACTTTTTTGTTTCACAGCCTACAGTTTTCATCGAAACTTCCTGAAACTTGGCATATACATGTAAAAATACCCTGCGCAGACAGTAACCATCTCCAATTTTGAAAATTCCTCCTAGAAAAAAAGTTATGACGTCAAAATATCTCCGCTAATGGAAATCGCCGAAAAAAATATCTCCGAAACTAGTCAAGCTTTTTGAATTCTGTTTGCGGGAATCGAACAGGGCATTAGCAGAGATGACTTACCGCACATATGATACATCACTATGACGTCATATCAATTTTTATGACGTCATTCCTATATTTTGACATTTTTTGTTTCACAACCCAGAGTTTTCATCGGATCTTCGTGAAACTTGCCATGTATAGGCAGAAAGCCCACGCGCAGGCAGTAACCATCTCTGATTTTGGAAATTCTTCCTATAAAAAAAGTTGACGTCATAATATCGCCGCTAATGGAAATCTCCAGTACCGTTATCTCCGAAACTAGGCAAGCTGTTTGAATTTTGTTTGCGGGAATCAAGCCGGGCATTAGCACACAGATAATTTATCGCAAACCTGATACATCACAATGACGTCATATTCGTTTTTATGACGTCATCATTAAGAGGACGAGGATCTTAGCTCAATGAGCTTGTTTTTATAAACCTCAAACACGTACTGTGTGATTACCTTTTTAAACAGTCGCAAGTACTGCTGTTTAACACGAAACTGAAGGAAATGTGGAGGAATCCCGACATCCTTGAGGCATGCTCTGCTTATTGCGTCCACCACAGCTCACAGAAGAACGCACCTGAAACTAGATGTACTGTAATCTCTATATACCCTGGAGAGGATAACAGTATGACCTTTCCTGTCACCTACATGGAGAAGAATAGATCAGAGAATAGCTTCCAATATCTTCAGAAAGGTTAAATCAATCCCATCCGATCGTATGCTTATCGTGACGTGTTGGAAGAAGGAAAATAAATCACTGAGTAATGTAATCTTTCTTTTGGACACAGAGAAAGACAGCTTGATTAGAAAATGGATAGGCTGACATCACGCGCTATTGGCACAGGTTCGGTGCGCCACGCTCAATGGATACAAAATGGCGGTGAAATGCAAGATGTTGCTCCACCTCGTCCTTGTAGGATATATTTATAGGTATTTGAGGTATGTAGGTATGCCCCAATTCTTCACACACACACACACACACACACACACACACACACACACACACACACACACACACACACACACACACACACACACACACACACACACACACACACACACACACACACACACGGGAGTTAATATTGACATTATTCGCGTATGTAATAAATAGATGGACACCGGGGTCCTTCAAAACACAACTCGATTTGCATTGGGAAACTAGTAAGTTCATAATCCTGCGCAAGCTCTGTCTTGCAGTCATTCGTAAATATTCAGCAAATTAATGAACTATTGAGGATATGAACAGCGGAAGATTTCAATGGTTCTCGACTGTTCATGTTGATTTCAACCGTCGGTGATGACGATGATGATTGAAATGGTTGGGACGATGTCGTGTTTATTGATTCTTATGAAACAGGGAAACCATTCAACCTGACGGGCAAACATTTAATAGAGTAGAAATTTAGGCGATGTATAAGCTTAAGATCAATTTTTATCACATCGACACATTTTCCATTACCGTGGTTTTAAATGTTTAGATTGACTGCTATGATTACAAATAGCCTCTTGACATAATTAATATGGTTCGTGTGAAAAGCGGAAATTAAGTTTGTCAATTGAAGCAACAAAAAAAAAAGCGCGAGACGTGAACGAATCACGTTCGATCCTTCGTGCCGTGATTCATTCGCTTCGTCGGAGGGCGAGCCCTTTGTTACCCACGAGCTTTTTCGCGCCTGTGCTATCAGCATTCGTAGGTGGACGCCGGTCATTTGGCTGTTGTACAACAATAATCGTGTGTAAGTGTTGCTTCGTTTTCTCTCGTTAAGCGCAAGTTGTATCCGCGATGTTTTGCTGTTTGACGGAGGAGGAACAAGAACGGCGCCATTTTGTTCGTGTCGTGGGGGAGGCGCCATGCTGTTAGGCCTCTTGTTTAAATTTTTTTTTATTTTTTTAATTTAAGCTGTTCGTGAGTGCAGCTTTGCCCTTTCACCTGGATACACATTGTGTTGGGATTTATTGGGATCGATGTCGATGCTTTAGGTTGATCATAGTGAAGGTTCTCAAAAAGGCCCGTTTCCACCATGTGGGTGTTTTGACTTGTGCCTGGGTTTGAGTCGTGAGGGGCCCTGGATCGAGTCTGAACTTGGGGAAAGAAAGAAAGGAAGGAAGGGAGAGCGAGAAGGAATGTGAGGAGAGTTTTCGGAGTCTTTGGGCAGAGCTGCTGGGATCGGGGGAGGGGGTGCAGCATTGTGGAGCATACACTTTACGAAGTTTGACTTAATTCTTGTTTGATTACATTAAAGTTGTCTTGTTTATTATTATTATTATTATTATTTTATTCTGGTTGAAACATTTCAAGCGTAAATAAATAAATAAAAATCCATCTTGTGTCAAACATAACGGC
This sequence comes from Eptatretus burgeri, assembly GCF_056783735.1. Classification (NCBI taxonomy): domain Eukaryota; kingdom Metazoa; phylum Chordata; class Myxini; order Myxiniformes; family Myxinidae; genus Eptatretus; species Eptatretus burgeri. The sequence continues at coordinate 63,915,730 of NC_140965.1, forward strand.
ACAACCTTCTCACATAATCTGGAAAAAGTGAGGTGTGTGTGTGTGTGTGTGTGTGTGTGTGTGTGTGTGTTGTGTGATACGATTGTTATCTATCTATAATTCCAGCAATCTCTGTGTCTCTGTGTCTCTGTCTGTCTGTCTCTCTGTCTGTCTGTCTGCGACCGCCGTTTCTCGACGACCGCCGGTCCGATCTGATTGAAACTTACCAGGAATATTGCCGGGGACCCGCGGATGTGCCTTTTCAAGGTTTGAGAGAGAGAGGCTGCACATACTGGCACTCACCTATGGGCCCGTACTAGTAAATAATAAACCCATCTGGTTTTATAACATGCTGCTGTCTGTGGTGGCCTCAATGGCTACTCTTGGGTTGCCTTGAACGTTAATGTTCGACTATAAGTGCTTTTAAGTGGACAAAATGATGTGAATAAGGATGCTGGTAAGGGTGTAAGATTCTTGGGAGAGTAGTTTGAGTGGTTGGACAACGAGTTGACTTGTGGATGTGGTTGATGGTCATGGTGAGTGGTTGTTGAATGAGAGCAGTTCCTAACTCCTCAAACTTCACTCAGGCTCTTCAAATAAATAAATTTATTTGTACATCGACTCGTTGGCATTTCTGGTTGGAGTGTTTGCTTTCGAGTAGTCGTCGGTTCGATTCTGACCCAGGCTGAGTCGTACCATAAGACTTTTTAAACACCATGATGATTTTTCAAGCTCCTATACAATCGTCGATTAACTTCAAAAAACAAAGGGTCCGCTCTGCTTCCTCGCTTGATATTCAGCATTTAGAGGCTAGGGTAGGGAAAAACCCCCTGGGTTGGCATCTCGGGTGAGGGTGAGGAAGATTTCCACTTGATTGGCCAGCTCTGACTCGAGAGTAAAGTGACATCACAACATGGCTCCCTCAGCACATGGTACTCCGGAAATTGCTTCGCCCTCCAAGGTCACTGACTGACCGTGCGTGCGTGCGTCCGTTTAGTGTGACAGCTCTTCCATTAATCTTGGAACCTGTAAAAATAGGACCACCGGACCTTTTGCTTATTTGGGCCCTGGTCGAATGTTGTAACCCAATTTTGTAGCATTGTGTCTGGTGGGTATGAAGATTTTTTTTTTCCCAAAAATGTATCAAGTCGGCCATTTTGACACTGTCCGTCAGGTGATGGGCATGACCTCCGCAATTTTTCATCTCTACCCTGGAGTAATGTTGGAACTCAAATTTGATATCATTCTGACTTGTGGGTCTGGATGATGAAGAAGATTTTTGAAGAAACTTTTACCAAGGCAGCCATTTTGACCGACTTGGTCACTTGACCGGAACGAGCTTTCCAATCCCCGTTACCAGTCAGGAGTGGAACGTTGCTGCCAAATTTCAGCTGGATTGGTCCAGCGGTTTGGCCGGAGAAGCTGAAATGGGAGACGGATGGTGTGCGATGACGATACCTTACCTGGAATTATTCCAGATAAGTAAAAAATTTAAATCTCAGTAAGCATGTCCTATTTTAATTTTTGAGGGACTTTGTTTATTTATTTATTTATTTATTTGTAGCGTATTGACTTTTGTGCAGGGCTTGCTGTCACATTTTGCGATGATTTTTTTTTTATAAACGATAATTCAAACATATTTTCGTTTTTGATCACCCCCACCCCCCACCCCTCCTTCCCCAGTGATTAATCATGGCAGAGGCAGATCCTGGCAAGTTGTTTGTTGGAGGCTTGAACATCGAAACCAATGAGAAGGCATTAGAGTCTGTGTTCTCAAAATATGGACGAATTGCGGAAGGTAATATCGTGTGATGTTTCATTCACCGGAGTTCTGTCCCCTTTGATGTTCAAATAATATTGTGGAAGAAACACTTTGAGATCGTAGCCTTAATGTTTTTGTGAATCGTAACCGGCTGCAGATGGTATACAGTAGACTCATTAAGAGGCTACAAAATCGCTGGAATATTATCAAACTATAAATATAACTTGTTTCCCGACTGGATTCAATGCTGTTGTTTTTTTTAGAGAACGTTTGTCTCGAGTAAAGTAACCTATAAATATTTTTTCCAATCGGACATCACATTTTTAATATGGATGTTGTTTTCTTGATGTGATTTTTGTGTAAAGCTTTGGTTTTGTCGGATTATGTTTTGAAAACTTTGAAGTAAATGGAATGTTACCTTTCGAGGCATTAAAATGCAACTGAAATATTCTCGTTTTCCTTTTTTTTTGCAATTATAGAATTTAATTTCCCGCAGACACATTATCGTCATGTTTCTTCGACCATTTGGTGGTGTTCCTTAAAAAAAAACATTTTTTTTTTTTCAATCTTTGCATGCAGTTCTGTTTTAACACAGCATTTCTATGAAATGGTTGCTTTTAAGCAGAGTATTCAATTTGCTTGTATGTTGGATAACTGCACCAGTAAACCAGACTATATATTATATTTCTTTTGAAACTTGACCTGCCAAGCTGTACTGTAGGCTTCCATGTTTGGATCAAATCTGGAATATAATTTTGCCATTAAAAAAAGTTGGTAGAAATTGCCTGCTATCTCCTGCAACAGTTTTGACTGACATTTATTCCATATACTAGCAAATACCACCCGTCACTTCGCTGATGGTAATACTAGAGGGGTGGGGGAAGGGAAGGCAGATGTGCGGTGGAGTGTTAATTACGATTCTTACGGTTTCATCAAATTGGTTCTGCATAGAATAACAGTGAAGATGGAAACAAAATGATGTCGGAAATCCATTTTCTACCGGTCATACAGTAAACACGGTCCGGGGATGAGAATGCCATCTGGACGCAACCGTCTCGATATGTCCAGAGACAGACAGACAGGAGATGTGGGAGGAGGTAGAGCAGAGAGAAAGAGAGAGAGAAAATGAATGAGAGAATGTTATGCTTTATGAACAACATGTGCTTGGCCGAGATCGGCAATTTTTGGGGAATTGGCAGGTTGGAGTCAGTGTGATTACCGACTCCAGTACGTACTGTATACAACCCAGAAACCTTGAGTGGCTTTCCCGGAAAAACAGTTGCATTTATATAGACGTTTCAGTGATATGTTCACAAACATTATTCTTCATAAACAGCTGCGTGTGGGGGGGGGGGGAAATAGGCTCGGTAATTTAGAAAACTCATTCATAAGGCAAATAGCTCGGAAATCGGGTGTTATTTCACAACTCACTCAGGCTGGTGGAGCACGAACCACTCAAAAAGGTGTTGATTGTTGTTCAGATCCCTGCTGTCGCCGGAAATTGGAAATCCTTTCACATTATCAAAGGTTAACTTTTTTGGACAGCAACTTACAAAATGCTTTGTGTGCAATAAAAAAACAACATCCACATCCTTCAGCTTGCAAGGAAACATTTTGAAAAGCAATAGCAAACCATATAGGAGGTTATAGAGCCCCTTTCCATGTGTGGCTTGCAAAAATGGTCAACTATTGCCTTGTGTTTTTTTTTTTATTATTCCTGCCTCAGTTCTGCTTATGAAGGATCGTGAAACTAAAAGATCCAGAGGGTTTGCTTTTGTCACGTTTGCAAACCCTACACATGCGAAAGAAGCAGAGAGGGAGATGAATGACAAGGTGAATTGATGACATTTCACATTGATTGTTCAACTTTTTTTTTTTTGTATTTATTTTTATTCCATTTTATTCATTTGCATGTTTTGAGACTTTTCAATGTTTCTTTTCTCTTATTTGTTTGGCAGGTTTTGGATGGCAAGGTGATTAGAGTTGACCAGGCAACCAAGCCAGTTTTTGCCTCGCCTGGCATGAGAGGCTCTCGTGGAGGCAAGCCTTCTTTCAGAGGTAAGTTCTGGCATCCTTTCAGTTGTACATCCATTACATGTTTCTTTTTTTTTAAATCATTATTATTATTTATATTTTTTGGGTGGGGGGTGGGGGGACAATTTGTCATTTATCCTGTTGCCAATACACCATCCAAATGAAGACCGTAATAAAATGTAACCACTTCAAATTACATTCAAGAGGACTTCTGACTTTATGTACACTTGAAGACTGAACAATGCATCTTCTATCTGTCTATCATGAAAGAAAAGTCTGTTTTGATTGCAACATGTGTAGAGGAAAGAAAATTGTCTTTCACGTCATTCATGTTGCTACTACAACGTATAATTGTGTTTTTTTTATCAAACTATTCCAACCCATCATTTTGACAGGCCTTTCTGCACAGTGCGTGCTCTCAATGTACTGCCTGACAGATATTGGGTTTGTGTTCCAGACACCTGATTCCTGGCTGTATTCCTCATTTGATTTCTGCTCTTAACTGATTCTGATTTCTACCATAATCAAATCTCATCAGTCGGTCAAAAATTCAGAATATAATGTGTTGCTAGAATTGCTGAAAGAATGGCTTGCAAGAGAATCCAGGTTCCAATATGCTTTGTACACTCGACATTCAACAAGGCCCAAGGCCAGAAATTAGATAAGGTTGGCATTTACCTACCTCAGGCTGTCTTCTCCCATGGCCAACTGTGTGGCATTCGATCGAGCAATATAGCAGAGGTTCTGCAGGTTTCTGCTCATATAATTATTTACTATTCTTCAAGGGAGGGAATCTGGTTGACAGCTCTTTTCACAGCCCAACACAAAATATGGATTGAACTTGAGTTCCCTGGATGTTTTGTACAAATTTTCAGGTATATGCTTGCTAACTGTGTACAATGCTTCAACTTCATTCTTCCCTTCAGGTCTTCCAAGACAGCTGTTCACCACCATCTCAGATCGTCCCCAATCCAAAACTATGACCTTTTCTACCCTCGTTAACCCCACTCCTTCCAATTTTTCAGTTTTTTTTTTCCTCCTTGGAGTTTCCTGATGTGTCCATCTTCACCCCCATGCATGTGTGCTTTGCGTCCTGTTTTTGTCTGTTATGTCCTGATCTGTTCAGTGCATTCGCTCTTCCACGTGCCTCGACTATATTAAAAAAAAAACCTTCATTTGTCTTCGCAAAGCCAATAATGTTGGAGCCTAATTTAATGTCCACGAGTTGTACGCCATAGTATTGGCAAACTCGAGTGGTCGCTTGAATATCTAGGCTTGCATGTTTTGTGGAATAAGGCAGATTTGGTAAAGTAGAATGAAAAAACAAGTCGTTTGGGTCATCTTTATTGCCTCGTCCAAAGCTACTGCTGCCGCATGTAGTTTTGGAAGTGTTTTCCTTGTGAAATAACTGGCAAATCTTCTCTGCAACAGTTGTTAGTGGGCTGCATTAAGCGTTGTGCAGAGTGGATTCCTACATCCACAATGCGCTGATGATTGCCTGTCAGCCTGAAATGTATTCATGGATTGGTTTCCTTCGAGAAAGGGGATGGGATTATTTTATTCTCATTTTTCTTTGTTTCATCAGATTCTGAGTCGAGGGGGCCTCCAATGAAACGAGGACCGCCCAGCTGGAGTGATGGCCCTCCATCAAAACGCCCCCCACACAATGGCAGTACGCTTGTTTGTTTTCATTGTTGCACCATTACTAGCAGAAATAATGACCTCTTTTGGTCTTTAATTTAAAAAAAATGGGTCCATTTTTGTTTTGTCCTGGTGAAATGATGCAGAACTGAAAATAGCCTGTTCTCTGAGCCATGACTACTTACAGAGCTCACTAAGATGACCTTACCCCTAAAAGCAGCAACCACACATCAAGCCACATATACGATTGTCATCTGGATTCAAAGGGGTTGCAGAAAATGGGGCTGCTCAACCAAATATTTGTGAAACAGGACTTGTGCTACCATGTTGGGGATAGAAGACTAATTTGTTATTTTGCAATCTAGCCAGATTTCCTGAAGCATGTACACACATGCAACAGTTCATAAAATGTCAGCACCATCTCTGAATTCAGAAACGAGGGCAACAGTCAAAGTATGCAGATGGGTTGACATGTTGAATCAAACACTGACTTCATGGTGTAATGAGCAGTATCTTCTTCTTCTTTCGGCTGCTCCCTTTAGGGGTCGCCACAGCGGATCATCCGTATGATCCGCATAGTGATTTGGCACATGTTTTACGCCGGATGCCCTTCCTGACGCAACCCTGGTCGCCTCTCACGACGCAGGGATATGGTACACCTATTTTAACCGGGGTATACACGGGCCCAGTGCACTGGTACTCATTTCGCCGACCTCGGAAGGATGACAGGCTGAGTCAACCCCCTGGTGTATTAATTCAGTGGCCCAACAAGGCTTGAACTCAGGACCTTTTGGATCCCAAGCCGCTGCCCAAACCACTGTGCCAACACCAGGATGTGTAATGAGCAGTATGTCACATTTTATTTCAAAGGAAGCCAATTGTGAAGTAGTACCAGAAGAAAGTGTTGGTGCAATGATGTCATACAGCTTTGCTTTATTTGACATGACCGGTGCAGTCTCCCACCCAGATTTCTGTCAATTGAAAATCCTCCCTTCTGGATTTGGTGATGACCAACTTCCCCACCAATGTAACTTGCTCTTCCTCTGCCCCAATTGGTTCATCTGATCATGTACTTGTGAAGGTCAACATCTCTGTCCATTCTCAAAGAACAGCCTCAGTGCTGGTGAGTCTGGCAGGGACTGCAAGTAGCCATTGCACTTCGTGATTGGTTTCCTTTATCTACCGCTCCTGATATAAACTCAGCCTGGAATTCTTCCACAGACACCTGCTCTCCCTTATGCAGAGATTCATTCCATCTCCTCTTCAGTTATACCCATTCTCCTGTCCTTGGTTATGCAAATCATGTGGTGAGGCATTTGCCTTAAAACAGCTTGCATTCTACTCCAGGAAGGCAAATCCAACCAAAGGCAACCTCACATCATTCCACAAAGGCCACTCACTGTAAGTGTGTCCACTCTCAGGAGAGCCAGAAAACAACATCTGCCCAACCTCAAGATTGAACTTTCAAACTTCCTCCCACCTCTACAACTTGGTGGCATCTTCTTAAGTCTGTCTCTGCTGTATACTTCTCTTCCATCCCTTCCCTCTCCTCAAATGGCACCACAGCCAACTCTGCTCATGAGACGATCAAATGCCTCAATTCTGCATTTGCTTCCAAATCTTGTGTCCCCACTTGCTCGCTTTCTGTACCCACCATTCACAGTCGTACCCAACTGCTCCTGAACTCTATCTTTACCTCTGCCACTGAAGGTAGACAGATGTTGTGTTTTCACTCAACTGTCTGCCGGTCTGTCTCAACAGGATATCTCAAAAAGTTGATGGATTCCGATGAAATTTCGTGGACAGGTTGGGTATGTGACCAGGACAAACTGATTAGATTTTGTTGAAGATCTGCCTGGATGCCATGATTTTCTGAGGGGTTCTTCACCATTAAGAGATGGAGCCAAAAGCTATATATATATATATATATATATATATATATATATATATATATATATATATATATATATATATATATATATATATATATATATATATATATATATATATATATATATGTGTATATATACACACACATATATATATATATATATATATATATATATATATATATATATATATATATATATATATATATGTGTGTGTATATATACATACATACATACACACACATCTCGTGCTTAATCGTTATCGCGTTCTCTTAAGCCTGTTATCTCCTTCTTAATCATTTTGCCGGGGCTCATGGAAACGAGTGCTCTGCATTGGTCCCAGAAGAACGTCTGTCGCACACCAACCCTGAGTGTAGATGCAGTGAAGAGAGGGCGAGGCAAACAGGCGGAGAAGAGCCGAGGAAGGCAGGTGGAGAAGAGCAGAGAGCGATCTGCCTTTTCTAAGCGAAGGGTGGGGTGACGCACCGTGACCCAAATCGCGCTTCTTTATTGGGCCACACGGCGGTCATAGCCGATCATACAGTTGACCGTATATGACCGGTCATACGATTGGCCATATCCTTGCCCTTCGGGTCTTCACCAAGCGCAGATGACATTTTTGGCAGGGGCTGCTTGCAGCCTATGTTGATATCTGCAAAGCGTTTGATTCAGTGAATCTAATATATATATATATATTCGGACAAAACTTGGTGGACGGCTTCAGTGTGTGACAAGGACAAATTTGTTTGATTTTGATGGTCTGGATCTGGATGCAAGAATTTTTGAAGTGATGATTCACTATTGAGAAATGGGGCCAAAAAGGATACATAGCATGATCTTTCAAAAACTTGTGGATGGATTATAGAAAAACTTGGTAGATGAGTTGAAGAGGTGACAAGAACAAGCTGATTAGATTTTGGTTAAGATCTGGATGCAGGTCAGGTCCATCAGTGGGATACAACACGTAAACTGTTCAGCCTGGTGGAGGCGTGTGCTCTACCGAGTTTTGTTGTAGTTTTCACCTTACAAGATGGAGAAGTTTCTGGCAGCCCTCGACTATGACTCTGCACCTGGACCGGATGCATCAGCTCGCGTCTTAAAAACCTACTTTGCTGCTCTTGCGCTTTCTCTCTCTGCCCTTTTCACCCTGTCTTTTACCCCAGATCATCTTCCATCTTGGAAGTCAGCCAATGTCACTGCATTACATAAAAACGGATCCCCTTTATTACAGACTGATTCGCTTGCATCCAATCAGCAAGGTCATGGAATCCATCATTGCAGTTGACGTTAAAATCATTGCTTTTTCCAGTGACCTCATCTCATCCACCAGACGGCGGTCTCTTTGGGTTAACCTGACGCGGTCCCATCGGGTGGGTGCCTGGAATGTCATCCTTAAGAGAGGATGATCACCTGTCTCAGTTATAATCTGAGCTCAGAGCGTTTGGACATCGGTATTGCAGCACTCTCTGAGGTTCGGAGACCGGATTGCGGCGAGATCATGGCGGGTAGTTACACCTATGATTGATCTGGTTGCTCTGATGGTTACCATGCCCAAGTAGTTGCTGTCGCTGTGTCCAATAAGCTGATTCCAATGGTAATTGAGGTAACACCGGTCAACGAGCATATTATGAGACTAAGGATTTGTCACTCCTTGGGTGTCATTTCCCTGGTCTCTGTATATGCTCCGACTGAGTCGAGTGATCTCACCGTGAAGGATGCATTCTGTGCCCCGCTCGTGTCTGTGATTGATCAGTGCCCCAGGCAAGATACTCTTCGAGTCTTGGGGGATTTCAATGCATCGACTGGAACTGATATGGATAGTTGTGAGACGTGTTGGTTCCCATGAGTCTGGAACTGTGAACTTGAATAGCACTAAGTTCCTTGACTTTGCAAGAAGTCATGGACTTCAGGTGGCTGGTTCATGGTTTCAGCACCCACAGGCTCATTGCTGGACTTGGCATTCCACCGCTCGTGGTGTGGCAAAGGAGATTGACTACGTGCTCATTGATGAACGCTGGAGGATCATCCCGAACTGCAGGACCCACCCGGAGAGCTAAGTTTCTCAATAATTACCACAGGCTTGTAGCTTGTAGCTACTTGTAGCTACTCTGAAGCTACTCTGAAGTTTCAGCTTAAATCTGGGAGAATGGTGCCATCCCAGCCGAAGCTGGATGTTGGCAAGCTTAAGGATGAGAGAGTAGCTGAGGAGTTTGCGAACAGGCTGAGTGGGAATTTTGGGCAGTCTGAGTGCTTTGAGGAATCCTGAAGAGTTGAGTGCCTTCAAGACAACCATCCTTGATGTTGCTGGTGGATGTCTTGGAACTCGCCTTCGAGTGAAGAAGAATTTTGTGTCTCAAGGGACACTGGATATCATTGACCAGAGTTGCAGAGCAGAGCTGTTCAGGGAGTTGAGGCATAAAACTAAACGTTTGCTGAGGGTGGACAAGGAGGCCTTTGTGCAAGGAATCTGTGAGGGAGTAGAGCATCACCTGTGGTCCGATTCTCGTCCTGCTTGCAGGGGAATGCTCGCATTCCATTTCTCCAAGCCTGTCCCTCAGTGTACTTCAGTTGGAGCGGAGGGCGGCGGGCTCTTGATGGAGGAGTCCAAAGTGAAGGCCTGCTGGGCCGGTTACTTTGAGTGGCTGTTCCAGGCTGATCCACCAGCTGTTGAGTTGGATGTCAGGGGTGTTACTATCCCAAGTGCTGACCCTGCAATCAACTGTGATCCATTTTCGCTTCTGGAAAGAGGCTGTGGTGAACCAGTTGAAATCGGGTAAAGTGCCTGGGATCTGTGGCATCCAGGCTGAACTTCTCAAGGTTGGTGGCAATGCTGTATTCATGTCATTGCATGCAGTTCTGTGCTCTGCTTGGAACACAGGCATCATCCCAACTGATTGGAAGAGGGGCCTTGTTGTGTCCCTCTTTGGAAAGGGAAGGGTGATCGCCAGGACTGCAACAACTACCGAGGGGTGATGCTGCTCTCAGTGCCGGGCAAGATCTTTGCTCGGATAATTCTTGATAGGGTTCGCCACCATCCGCTTGAGCACCAGCGTCCAGAGCAGTCAGGCTTTACACCAAAGAGGTCAACGATTGGCAATATCCTTGCCCTTCGGGTCTTCACCAAACACAGATTAGATTTTTGACAGGGGCTGCATGCAGCCGATGTTTATATCTGCAAAGCGTTTGATTCAGTGAATTGAGATGCCCTCTGGAGGATTCTTGGTCTTCATGGGGTGCCACCAAAACCGATCGATCTGATGTCTGAACTCTACTCTCGTACTGAGTGCTGTGAGATGTGGTGATACCATCTCTGACTTATTTCCAGTTGTTATTGGAGTTAGTCAGGGGTGTGTACTGGCCCTCACTTTTCAGTGCTTGCATGGACTTGATTCTGTAGTGGGGAAGGTGTTAGAGAGATCAAGCTGTGGTGCATCTTTTGGAAATGTCTAGATCTTTGACCTTGATTTTGCAGATGATGCAGTCATCTTTGTGGTGACTGGAGATTCTGTTGGGGGCCCTCGAGGTGCTGAATGAGGAGTCCGAGCCACTGGGATTATGGCTTTCCTGGGTCAAAACTAAGATCCAGGCTTTCAATGACATCTTCGATGTTGCTATCTTGTCTATCTGTTTGTTATGAGGATGTTGAGGTCACGGAGAGATTCTCTTTCCTTGGCAGTGATATTCATGTCTCTGGCTTGAACCAGAGGTGATAAGATCTCTGGGTCGGGTATGGCGAGTCGGATTCACTGGATCATGGGGTGTGGCACTTCCGGTGCCTGTGCCAGACGAAAGTCCGAGTCTTCAGGTCCTTGCTACTTCCAGTTTTGCTCTACGGATGTGAGACTTGGACTCTGACCAGGGATCTGAGACAGAGACTTGGTTCGTTTGGAACCAGGTCTCTTTGGAGAATCTTTGCTATCGCTGGTCAGACTTTGTGTCCAATGAGCGATTGCTGAGGGAGACTCAAATGAGATTTGTTACCTGCATAATCTGTGAGCGTCAGTTGTGGCTCTATGGACATGTGGCTCGTTTTCCTGGCGCTGATCCTGCTTATCAGATTCTCTCAGCGAGGGAGCCTCATGAGTGGAGGAGGCCAATGGGCTGACCACGTGCCTCGTGGTTGCAGCAGGTTGATCAGCATCTCGGGATGGGGATGGACCAGGCATCTGCCTGGGGGATCGCCAGATGGACGCCCCCGGAGTACTGGTGTAAAGTGGACGCAGCGACACGCTGCTCCGGTACATGCTTCCATACCTGACTTGCCCTAACCTGACCTCATCTCGGATCAGTAAAGGTTCAGACCAAGTCACTCGTCCTTGGCCATGCTTCTTCTGCTCTCTCAACAGTGGATGGAGGACCTCGATGTCAGACATGAGATCAGAGTTGTCCTTCTGAACATATCTCGAGCTTTCGATACAGTCTTGTATCCTGCCCAAACCCTCTGCTTATGACATTCAAGTCCAACTCCACTCTTGGGTTATTGACTTGCTCCACTCTCGTCACCAACGTGTGGCTCCCAATGGAATTATTTCTTCTCCTCTCCCTATCAAGGCTGGTGTGCCCCAAGGCAGTGTTCTGGGTGCAGTACTATTCCTGATCTTCATAAATGATCTGTCCAACTCTGGAAAATCCCCTTCATCTATTTTCTGATGATTCCACCCTCTGTCATGACAATTTAAACTGAACTTTATGCTTTTCCATGGTTGATGATATTGGTACTTTGCATGATTGCTGATAAGTAAATAAAGCTGTTTCAATTTTTCAGGGTCTATGGGACGTGATAGGGAATATGGGATGCCTCGGAGGGACGGGATGCCGCCTTCACGCTATGATGATTACTCGGGGTCAAGAGATGATTATTACAGCAGCAAGGAAAGGTGAGATAACCAAAAGCCTGCATTTTAATCCATATTTTAGTGATGAAATTTAGCAGGATAGAGGCAAGCAAGTGTTGAATTGACATGATTTTAAAGGAATACATGCATGATGAAAATGTTTTAAATGATGGGCAATGAGCATGTGACTTGATGCATTTTCCTTCGCTGATAAAGTGAGTGTTAAAAATAAAACACCTGTGCGTTGTCATTCAATTTTTACTGGCACTTTTATTAATAATTATAATAATGCTTTTTTAAATGAAAATTTTACTGTCATTTAAAGTTTAATTTGCTTCCAGCAAGCCCGTTTCCCAGGATGCACAAAGTTGAACATCTTTGTCCCGATTCAGGCTGGGGGTTAGGGGTGTAACAACTTGTAGAATATCCCACCCTGGAGAAATGTTGTGATTTCTCTGTAACCCCTACAAATTGCCAATTACTGTTTCATGACTTTTTTTTAAATCTTGTGCATCTTTTGATTCCAAATTTAGGCAAAAAATAAAAATAAAAACTTAGACATACAGTGGGGAGATAAGAACAAGTATTTGATACACTGCCGATTTTGCATGTTTTCCCACTAACAAAGCACGTAGAGGTCTGTAATTTTTATCATAGGTACACTTCAACTGTGAAAGACGGAATCTAAAACAAAAATCCTGAAAATCGCATTGTATGATTTTAAAATAATTAATTTGCATTTTATTGCATGAAATAAGTATTTGATGCATCAGAAAAACAGAACTTAATATTTGGTACAGAAACCTTTGTTTGCAATTACAGAGATCAGACGTTTCCTGTAGTTCTTCACCAGGTTTGCACAGACTGCAGCAGGGATTTGGCCCACTCCTCCATACAGATCTTCTCCAGATCATTCATGTTTCAGGGCTGTCGCTGGGCAACACAGACTTTCACTCCCTCCAAAGATTTTCGATTGGATTCAGGTCTGGAGACTGGCTCGGCCACTCCAGGACCTTGAGATGCTTCTTATGGAGCCACTCCTTAGTTGCCCTGGCTGTGTGTTTTGGGTTGTTGTCATGCTGGAAGACCCAGCCACGCCCCATCTTCAATGCTCTTGTTGAGGGAAGGAGGTTGTTGGCCAAGATCTCACGATACATGGCCCCATCCATCCTCCCCTCAATACGGTGCAGTCGTCCTGTCCCCTTTGCAGAAAAGCATCCCCAAAGAATGATGTTTCCACCTCCATGCTTCACGGTTGGGATGGTGTTCTTGGGGTTGTACTCATCCTTCTTCTTCCTCCAAACACGCGAATGGAGTTTAAGCCAAAAAGCTCTATTTTGGTCTCATCGGACCACATGACCTTCTCCCTTTGCTTCTCTGGATCATCCAGATGGTCATTGGCAAACTTCAGACGGGCCTGGACATGCGCTGGCTTGAGCAGAGGGACCTTGCGTGCGCTGCAGGATTTTAATCCATGAAGGCGTAGTGTGTTACTTATCGTTTTCTTTGATACTGTGGTCCCAGCTCTCTTCAGGTCATTGACCAGGTCCTGCCGTGTAGTTCTGGGCTGATCCCTCACCTTTCTCATGATCATTAAGGCTCCACGAGGTGAGATCTTGCATGGAGCCCCAGACCAAGGGAGATTGACTGTTATCTTTAACTTCTTCCATTTTCTAATAATTGTGCCAACAGGTGTTGCCTTCTCACCAAGCTGCTTGCTTATTGTCCTGTAGCCCATTCCAGCCTTGTGTAAGTCTACAATTTTGTCCCTGATGTCCTTAAGACAGCTCTCTGGTCTTGCCCATTGTGGAGAGGTTGGAGTCTGATTGATTGAGTGTGGACAGCTGTCTTTTATGCAGATAACGAGTTCAAACAGGTGCAGTTAATACAGGTAATGACTGGAGAATGGGAGGGCTTCTTAAAGACAAAACTAACAGGTCTGTGAGAGCCGGAATTCTTACTGGTTGGTAGGTGATCAAATACTTATATTATTTCATGCAATAAAATGCAAATTGATTATTTAAAAATCATACAATGTGATTTTCAGGATTTTTGTTTTCGGTTCTGTCTTTCACAGTTAAAGTGTACCTATGATAAAAATTACAGACCTCTACGTGCCTTGTAAATGGGAAAACCTGCAAAATCGGCAGTGTATCAAATACTTGTTCTCCCCACTGTATGGATAAAATTGGCTCATTTAAAAAAAAATGGACATTTTATCACCAATTCAATGATGTCGGCATATTGAGATGGTTTTTCTATGTACATGCCAAATTTTTCTCGATCTTGGTTATGGGTGTGTCGGGGTCAAAATGGTCCCTTCCCACCCCCAGCCTAACCTCACTTGGAGAAAGCCAAGCCTGAATAGGGGTAATACTTTTATTTTTGAAATGTAAACTACTTTTATAACCGTTAACTTTCTTTTGTTTTTATGCCTTTGTCTATTTACATTACTGTACTACAATTTTATGACACTTTGATGAAGCAACTTAAAATCCCTCCTTTCCACAGTATCGATCAAAGCAAGTTTGCTTGACCCCATTTTTCTCAAGGCCTGAGATATCTTGCAGTTTGTGTTCTCTGTGTTTAGTCCAAACGATACTAACCATTTGTACATGCATGGGTCCACAAAATCCTGGAAAGCTATTGTTTGTATCACACCTCACTTGGAAAAGCATTTTATAATAATATGTACTGTACATGCCAAAGATAGGTTGCAGGTTGATTCTTCACACGTCTTTCATTCTGTTATTCTATTGCAACTCTATATTCGACCTGATTTCATAAACATGGCTGAAATATGCTTTGGGGAGGAACTTTTCTTGGTTCAAATTTATCAGGACATGAGAATGTACAAATTATGGGCAGGTATTTATCTCTTTCTGTTGATTGAAAGTGTGAATGGAAGAAAGAAAAAATTGTGATGTTCTGACTTGCTTGAATGATAACGGTTACTCGGTCATGCTGGGCAAGTGTTTTTATTTATTTATTATCTTGCCAAAACGAAGTTTTTGCAAGATATGTTAGTCAGCTTGTATGTTTGTTTTTTTTATTTTTATTTTTTTTATCTTGCCAAAACAAAGTTTTTGCAAGATATGTTAGTCAGCTTGTATGTTTTTTTTATTTTATTTTATTTTTTGTTTGTTTAATCACGTATAAAAAAATTCTGCAGAGCACAGTTATCATTGGAAATTTTTGTAACTTCGCATATCAGAGGCCTATAGAGGTCCCTTTCAGCGCACAAAATTTTGAAGGTCAAAGGTCAAGGTCACTTTGTCGCTAATCAGGGGAGTCGACGAAACCCTTATTTTTTGAGTAATTTTGATCGGATCGTCTTCAAACTTCATGGGAATATAGTTCATGGTCTGGCGCTCAGCTGATTAATATTTGGTGGCGATTGGCCTTGACCTTCATGGTTAGCACCTAAGGTCAAACATATTTGACCCCAAGGTCAAATTTTCAAGTTTTAGGAACCACATCGTGTAGTACCTCAAATTGAACACCTCGATGAGTGCTTTCTAGATATGTCAAGCTTAAGACATTATGACGTCATTTGGTGACGTTATGAGGCAAACGCATATTTTTCATGGTTACTCTGTGGAACGATTCTCATCGGAATCTCTCGTAGGCAGATATTCCTCAAGGAGTCACTCCTGGTGGAAAGCAGCTCTGTTCACCTCAGTGTGACCTTAAAGAAGCCACACGTGGTCACCTTTTGGCAAGATACGGGTCACCCTGCGGTTGACATTGGTTTATTTATTTATTATTTTTCCAATAAATTGTACGGTTAAAAAAGTGCAAATTGCTTTTGAAAGTGACTGGCAAGGTGTGCTGGGATAGCATAGACTCTATGCTACTTCCCGAACCAAAATGGAAGGGATGGACCTCTATGCCATGGAGGGAGCAATAGCAGCTTGAGGGAGTTTACCCTAGCTCGTCACACACCTGCTATTGCAAATTTGAATGCTTAAAAAAAAGAAATGGAGGGGGGCAAGATCGATAAATTATTCGTTTTTCTGTGTTTAAATTTTTTTTTAAGGGGGGGGGGGGTTCTGATCCATCTCTCCAATTTCACATGGAGAAATGATGCGTCGCTCCGTGCTCATTCCAAGCCTTCAAACACCCTCCATCACAGTTGCCTGTCCAACTCACAATTCCATGACATGAGCAGAAAATATATGTGACCATGAGCAGGTCATGGCCTGTCATGGATTATTATTAAGATGTACAGTGCCTCTATAGGTCTACAACCCTGACAAAATTTTCATCTTTTGTTGCCTTATAGCCTGGAATTAAATTGCTTTAAACCAGACCTTTTCCTCCTTTATTTACAAATCAAACCCACAACTTCCTCCAAGTGAAAAACAAATTCTACAAGTTTCAGAAAATTTAATTAAAAATACAAAACTAGAATATGGATAAGTGTCCACCCCTCCTGAGTTAATACTTGATGGAAGCACCTTTTACAGCAATTACAGCTGTGAGTCTATTGGGATAGGTCTCTACCAACTTTGCACACCTTGATTGGGCAATATTTGCCCATTCTTCTGGACAAAACTGTTCAAGTCCAGTCAAGTTGTGTGGAGAGTATTGATGGACAGCAATCTTCAAGTCATGTCACAGATTTTTGATTGGATTTAGGTCAGGGCTCTGACTGGGCCACTCAAGGACATTTATCTTTTTGTTCCTTAAGCACTCCAGTGTAGCTTTGGCTGTGTGCTTCAGGTCGTTGTCATGCTGATAGGTGAACTTCCGTCCCAATTTCAGCTTTCTTGCAGTGGCCAGCAGTTTTCCTCGGATTTTTCTGTATTTTGCTCCATCCATCTTCCCTTCTGTCCTGACAAGTGCCCCAGTCTCTGCTGATGAGAAACATCCCCAGAACATGATGCTGCCACCACCATGCTTCGCAGTCGGGATGGTGTTCTTTTGGTGATGTGCTGTGTTGGGTTTGCACCAAATGTAACGTTTTGCATTTGGGCCGAAAAGTTCCATCTTGGTTTCGTCAGACCACAAAACTTTTTGCCACATGGCTTCAGAATCTCTGGAGTTTATTTTTTTTGCAAACCTTAAATGGGACTCAAGGTGGGCTTTTTTGAGTAATGGCTTCCTTCTTGCCACCCAACCGTACAGACCAACCTTGTGGAGTGCTCGGGATGTTGTTGTCACATGCACACGGTGACCAGTCTTTGCCATAAAGGCATGTAGCTCTTTCAAAGTTGCCATTGGCCTCATGGTGGCCTCTCTGATCAGTCTCGTTCTTGCTTGGTCATGCAGTTTGGAGGGACGGCCTCATTTAGGCAGGTTCTTGGTGGTACCATATGCCTTCCACATCTTAATGATTGTCTTGACTCTGCTCCATGGGATATTCAAGGCCTTTGAAATATTTTTATTCCCATCCCTTGATCTGTGCTTTTCCACAACTTTATTCTGGAGGTCTTTTGAAAGCTCCTCGGTGTTCATGGTCGAGTCTTTGCTGTGAAATGCACTACCCAGCAGAGGAAACCTCCAGGAACAGTTGATTTTATCCTGAAATAATCAGAATCACTACAATTTAACACAGGTGGGGGCCAATGAACTTGGTGTGTGATTTTGAAGGTGATTGGTTACACCTGAGCTAATTTACAATTGCTATTATATGGGGGGTGGACACTTACCCAACCAAAATGGAGGGGATGGACAGACAATTGGAATATCCCCCTGTTTTTTTTTTTGTTTGTTTTTTCTCCAAGAAGCATGGGAGTAGAAACAAGATATGAGATGACGATTAACTCATTCAATTTTATTGTTTAAAAATGTCCTTGAATAGTTTTGGTTCAGGCGCTTAAGTCCTTAAGTTGGTTTTAATTGGCGACACCTTGATTGGGTTAATAAATGAACTCGTGACACCTGAATCCTTACTATAATTTGCGGACGGGTGTTTGTTTGTCGAGCAACTCTCCTTCAGTTCTGGGCCAATTACATTGAGACTTGCGACCGTGAATCAGCATAACCCCAATTCATGTGTCGGGGTGTTTTTATCTTTGCCCGTGGTCGGGGCGGGCGGTGGACGGACACAAATTCTCTATGGAAATGTGTACAGTGTCGTGCCACCTCCAGGTGGGGGAGGGTATTACAAGTCTTTACCATTTACAGTCCAGTATTCCTGTCCCCACGTTTTGAATTATAAGCAGTAGTTGTGTTTTTGCTTCATGCACATAACCCGGGTTATTTATTTTTCCTATACCAAGTTTCCGCTTGCCTATACAGGTATGCATCAGAAGAACGTCTTGCATGCTTGGAACAAGACCGCACAGAGGGCGGGTACTCTACTAGTAATGCAAATGCACAATAGGTTTATATTGTAGATTTCAGATTAAAAAAAAGTATTTATTATGCTGGTTGTGAAAGTATTGCCCTATAAGTTAATGGTTTCCATGATTGTAGATGCTGAGTCATGATATTCCTGAAACTACTTGAATGATCGTGATTTGTCTTTTTTGCTCTTCCAGGGTGCTTCCAATGCTGTCTTGGGTGTTTATATTTACGAAGTTTGTTGCATTTGTATCGTATTTGCTTTGTTTTCCATCCTTTTTATTTGCAATCTGCAGCAGAGACTACGGAGGTTTTCGGGAAGGCAAAGACTATGGGGCACCACCATCGAGGGATTACCCTCCGAGAGAATACCGGTCTTCCGGTGGTCGGGATGACTACTATCCGCCTAGTCGTGGCTACAGGTACATGCTGCCTCGCACTGTATGACATGTGAAACACGTTTGAGTAGTTTGGTCCAGACAAATGTTGTCTGTTGACTATCATAAGTTTGTTTGACATTTTGCAGTGATCGTGAGGCATATGGAAGTGGAAGGGAATATGGTAGCGAGCACGGGACCAGTGCATCCTACAGAGACAGCTACACTTCTTATGGGGGTGAGTATTTGATATGTCGATTGACTCTGACTCTGGGTAGACAACGTTGAGGGAAAGGAAAGATTTGAATGGGAAGTGGTGACAGGGTTTAAGTGGTTGTTTTTTTTGAACCTTGAGATACTGAGCTTTCAGGATTAGGGTGCAATTTCCCAGTCGTAAGCCCAGAAGCTGAAAACAAGTCTACAATGAAAAGGAAGGCAAAAAAGGCAAAGAAATGAAAAACAACCAAACCTTGAAATGAAAGTCTGGAATATGCACTCTGCAGGTCAGATTGGGCAATCATTGGGGATTGACAAAAAAAGTAGGGTTCTGAATGGTGAAACTATCACAGATCCAGCAATGACTTTTTGAAATACCTCACAATGGCAGAGTTACGAGATTACCTTGGAAATGGCAGAACACAAACAACTGAAGAAAACCTCTGATGATCCCAGGACATCACCTTAGCTTTTTATATATTGATTTGACTGTGCATATGTGGACTAGCAAATGACAGGTGGACACATTCAGCTGCTATAATTTTTGAACCGAGTTCAACATTCATCTTGCATGTTTCTCATATGTCCAGTTGAAAAGGCAAGCAATTTGTTCAAGATGCCCAGCAAATGAACAGCAAGTGACAAAAATGAGCAATTTAATTGTTTTTACTTTATTTATTTATTTTTTCCTTCCCAATTCCCATCATTGAAGAAAGCTTGGGGGTGGGTGGGTGGG
This sequence comes from Eptatretus burgeri, assembly GCF_056783735.1. Classification (NCBI taxonomy): domain Eukaryota; kingdom Metazoa; phylum Chordata; class Myxini; order Myxiniformes; family Myxinidae; genus Eptatretus; species Eptatretus burgeri. The sequence goes on from NC_140965.1 coordinate 63,935,490, forward strand.
TGGGGGGGGAGTCAGTTATTCTAAGTGTGGGAGTGTTGTGGGGAGGTTGAGCCTCGAGGTGACAAGCATCTGTTTCACCGTTCATGTACAATATGAATGATGTTTTCAATCTTCCCTGGGTTGCGTGAGCAGTGTTCTGATCTGCTGATTGACCCCCCAGGAAGCTCTCGTAATGGACCACCTCCAGGGTATGGCGGCAGCAGTCGATACGATGATTATGGAGGTAGTTCTCGTGACGCATACACTGGTGGGAGCTCTCGGGATTTATTTGGTGGAAGCCGCTCTGCTGGAGAAGGCTACAGCCATGGCCGTAGCGGCGAGCGTTTTGCCCGCCCTGAACGTGGCCCAGCGCAACCGCCTGCGGAACGCGCCTATCCTTCCCGTGATTCATACACGGGATCCTCAAGCAGGGCGCCCCCAAGAGAATCCTTTTCCGGGCCAGGCCGCGGGGCTCCGCACGGGCCTTATCCTGATGCACCTTCTCGTACAGTGCCGCGCAACTTGCTTAGTGGCTCAGAGAGAGGAGGCCCTCAACGTGATTCTTACAGTGGTTCGACACATGCACCACCTCATTCTGATCACCGTGTAGAGAGCCGGAGTCATTATTGATTCCATGCAGGCAACCTAAAGATTCTGCCAGAGGACCAATTTGTCACACAATTTGATTAGGTTCTCGAGCAAAATTATTGGTTGTGAAGTTGGAATTGGTCTTGCCAGTTTGTTTGATTTTTACTTTTTAGCTGATGTTAGCTAGCCACTGCATTTGTTCATCAAGACAGTTGTCTATGTACTTGTCCATTTTGTAATGGTTTTCAACTTTGATACATATATATATATTTCAACCTCACTCAGAACTGTTTGCATGTTTTAAAGTTTGGAACGGATCTGCCTTCCATCTAAAATATCAGTCTCACATTGGTGGAGATCAACTCGGAGTGAACATTTCCTGAAATTTTTTTTTAACTGAAATAGTCCTAATTTTTTTTCTGTGAGTTTGTTGAAATATTGCTCGGTGTCTTCTAGATATTTAGAAAGGGCAATTTAATCAGTTGATGGACATAAAGTGGCTTCGCTGAAATAAAACAAAAAGTTACAACATTTTTGCATGTTCCCTTGGATATATTCAAACACCACAGATTTGCAGAAATATCAAATGGTGGAGAATAGCCCTGTTAGATTGTGCTTTCGTCGCACCACAGTTATCGCAATGGAAGTGGGAACTTCCCACACATCCACTCGCCTGTTTCCAGGTGACGTGTTGTCTGCTTGAATTGAGTGATTCTCACCAAAGCAGTTTTTGTGAGGTGGACCCCTTCATTGCTCTTCAATTGGGGTTGGGACTTATCGACTGGTGAGGGCCAGCTTACTGATGCAGCTTGAGCAAGCAGTGCTCCGGAATCTTGGAAGCTCTTCACACAAGACGTCTGCACAAAGCCCTGCTCTGTTGACGGTATTCTGGAAATAGCAATTGATTGATAAATTGCAGAAGGCACTGAAAGTACAAATAATGACTCCGTGCAACACACAATGTGCAACAGTTTGAGTTGTGAAGAGTCAATGTCAACATATCAGTTATTGTGACCAATATATACTTAAAAAAAATTTTTTTACATTTTTTTTTTTACTCTGCGAGGAAACGTGCCTTGATTTCAAGGAGGGGGTATCCTTGAAGTAATTGGTTTGTAAAGCTCAAATGTAATCTTTCCATAAAGACTGAAAACAAAAAAAAGACCTACAATTAATTGGTGCCCAACAATATCCTTATTAATTAAATTATTTTATTACTTTGCAATTGCTTATTCAAAGAAACAAACTGAAAATGCGTTCATTTTATCCAACCAGAAGCTTGAATTGAACCAACCAACCTTGCATCATGTTTTCAAATTAGCTGTGAGGCCCCCACATCCCTCTCTCCAATCTTCTGCAACATTGCAAAAGCAGATTTGGATGGAGTGCAGTGACATCTTTGCATCAAACCAGGCTGGCCTATTGGATGAAAGGAATTGTAAGTTTGTCCAAATCCTTCGTTTGTTTCTCTACCTTTCAAGAAACTCAAGCTTATGACTTTACCAGGTGCAATCACCACATTCAGCAGAGAGGTAAATGGCCCTTGTCTGGTAGGTCAAGAAGTCTGTTTCTTTTTAAAATCTCTTTTGACTTGATGCAGATGTATCACGAGGAGAGTCACTAATTCAAAGGAAACAACTTCCTGCAAGGAACATGTCAGCAAAAGCTGTGCAATTTTGATTAACCCTGAACCAACCAAAATGTTCAAGTTTCTGGCTCTGTGAAAAGAAAATCTCATCCCTTATTCAAAATAATTTGCTCCTCAACCGCAGTAGATTCTATTTTAAAATTTCAACCAACACAGGAATATGCCTCCACCAGGAAAGGATGGCAAGATCAACTTGAAGTCGAGTGCAGGTTTAAAATATGCAAGCTCTTTTAAAAAAGATTTGGAAATTGCAGGAGGAAGCACTTCTCAATATATGACTGCTTTACTTATGGACGGCAGCTTCAAAAATGTCAAAAAAGCTTTCTGTTGCAAATGCCAACCTCTTCGTTACTTTTTGAATGACTGGCGTCGGGAGATTTTAGTGAGTGATCTTGCGAGCATTCGGCACAAACCACAATCAGATTCGGATGCAATCTGAGATGAGTGTGTAAGCTGTTATGTAAACATACTTGCAAGTCCTGAGACGACCCTTGAGGAATGGAAGAAAAAGTTTGCAGGATGCCAAATGCTGCTATGATTTTGTTTGCTGAGCTGCAGTCATGTTATTGCAACACCCAAGAAAGCAAACATGCTCTTGCTCCTGTTTCAAGCTTGTACCAAAAAGTACAATGTTCCTGAAGACAATGCAGAAAGGCTTTTGCACTTAAGCCACATGCCTAAAGGAAGAGCCAGCTCATAACTTCTGCAAAGAACATGAAGTAAGACCTTGGGAAGATCACAGACTTGGTAAATGCTTTTAGGTATATGTTGTTTCCTACAATGTACGGTGCATCAACTTTAACCCTTTTTTTATTTTTAATATATTTTGTTTGGATATGCTTCAAATTTGCTTTGATGCATAAATGATAGATTTTAATATTTGATTTGGATGTTCTCTGCTTTCACTTTGGAATTTGTCCCAAGCCATTTGAATAACTTTTTTTTTATTTTCGAATGGCAAAAGTAAACTTTAAATATAAATTCTTGTTTTGTAGTTCATCTCAAATCGTTAATTGCTTCCTGTATATTGAAATATTCATTTTTTTCTGCAAGTAATGAAAACTCGATTACCTTCAATCCTATGAATTTTATGGGTTCAACACTATTCCCTTTGTACTTTTGACTCGAGACTGATACAGAATTTTTAATATTGCAGGTTGAACTCAAGATGGGTCTGAAAGGTGTAGCATTCTTGTGTGACCTCAACGAATGCATTGGAAGTACAATGGTAAGTATGGATTTAAAAGCCTACACAATGCAAAAATAATTTGCCACTGTTTTTCCAAGGTCGCTTCCAATCACAAAATTAACTAGAACTACGTTGTCGATGGCACACAATCGCATATTCCCACGCTCACTGCTTTGTCCCATTAACGCGAGGTGAAATTTTATCTTGCAAAATGGATTGACTATTCTTTTCTCTTTTATGTGCTTTATGACCAAAGACTTACTATGTATACTAAATCAGAAGTCATTGCAAGCATGTCAACATTTCATGAAACATTAATTTAACACTGTCCAGCAATATAGAACTGTGCATCAATTTAATCATAGGAATTAACTGTGTATAATATTAATTATAATTATTCATAATCAATTCGATAAATACAGTAAAACCTGTGACTGTCACTCATGGGGGCCACATAAGTAAGTTCTTTCTAAAAGAATTTACCATGTACAATGGTAAATATACTTAAAAAAAAAAATCAGCCCCCATGACCCCAACCCCTCTGGCCCGGCCCCTAGGGGTCATATCAAAAATCTGAAAGTGTTGTGCACTTCCCCATACATATATCTACAATGTCCCAAAGTTTCAAGTTCCTATTTCAAACGGTGTAGGAGGAGTTACAGGGTAAGACAGACGGACGGACAGCGGAGAAAATCACAATATTCCCGCTTTTCTTCGAAAGCGTGGGAATAATAATAGGAAGGACCATAACACGCTCCCCTCACATCAATCCCCAGGCCGAGTCTAAAACATCATGACGCACGATCCAGCTGCTCCCATAGGGAGTGTGTGTTTCTGGCATATAAAAACGGAGCAACCTTTTCCATTCATTTTTATCCACTATGCAGCAACGCGCCAGCTCAGGCGAATGTATCAAACTTTAACATCAGCCAATGAAGGTAGTGCTATTTGTACATTTTGAAATATCTGTGAAAGCAAAACTCAAGAAGGAAGCTTGTGCAAAACGATGCCAACTGGTTTAAACCTGTGCAAAACCTTGAAGCACAATGAAAGTTTTGCTTATGAAACTGTATTTTAAACTAAAATCTGGCACATTCATTTGTCTTGTATGTCTGATTTGATCCTAATTTTGTATCTGTAGAACAACATATCTAATTGATTTATTTTTCTTGGCAAGTAAAACTTTCCGGTGATTAAAATAATTTATGAGGATGTCATTAAATAATGCCACTTTGCTCTCCATAGCTCTTTATTGAGGCCACATGGACACATATTGTAGTTTGGTTGTTTTTTTGTTCTTTTTTATAACTTAATTCATGAGTGATGAGAATCATATGAACCATCTTGATGCCTGCAGTGTAGAACACTCATGTTTGCGCATAGCCACACTTGGACAACCTTCTTTGACATCCTCAAACTGAGTGAAGTGTTTGCCATGTAAAGCCTTCTTCGGGTGCCAAAACACATGGTGGTTAGATGGGGACAGGGTCTCGACTGTAGGATGAGTGTGGGACAACCTCCCACTTAAGTTTTGTGATGGTGCCTCATGTCATGTGGGTGGTGTGGGGTCTGGCATTGTCTTGTTGCAGAAGCACAACCCAAGACAGGGCACCAGGACAATGTCTACAAATCTTCCTTTGCAAGTGGTGGAGCTTGTCGTAGTACATTGCATGAAGTGGTTTGTTCTTGGATTTAAATCAAAATGCGAGCATTCGTGTTGCCAATAAGCTGAATGTTAAACGTCTTCACAGATGTTGGCTACATCCACGCCATGCTTTGTTTCTTCTCCAGTTCGTATTTGAACACCCATGTCTCGTCATCCCCAGTCACAATATGAGGCAGGAAGTCATCCCCTTCATTATGGAAGCGTTGAAGTAAGGCTGTACTGGTTTTGAAATGCTGGTCCTGGTGTGCATTTGGATCACTGACATGAATATGACTTATTTGGAAAGCTGAGTTGGTCTTCGGCGATCTTGTGCACGGTTCCGTGGCTGATGCCAATTTCATTGACAGTGCCATCAGACATTGGGCGTCGATCACTCTGAATAAGTTTGTCCACAGAGATGATGGTTTGTGCGGACATGGCTTCCCGTGGTCTCCCAGGACTGTTCATAAAGCATACATATCTACCTTCTCCAAACTTTTCTATTCTCCTTTACACATCTCTTTCATCCAGGCATGGTACCCAAAACTGTAAATTTCAATTCCACTTGTGCCCTTCTTTCAGAGAAAGCTAATAACTTCTCTTTCCAGTGGTGACACCATTTTGGTGAAGTGATTCTGCAACCACAGGTTATTGCCAAATGAGCACAAAACGCAGGAATGCCAACCAACATTGCAGGATGGAGATGTCTGTCTCACTGACTCAACTGGGTCGACCTAATTCGGATACGTATCAGGTTTCTCCACACACACTGGTCTTCCATGTTCCTTGGTAAGTTTTCGTTCTTCAGCCCTGTCTCCTTCCAACTGATCAACGTAGGTCAGGGCTGGTCAACCGTGAGGTCTCATCCCGTGACTTGGTGACTTGAGTTCGAGTTGCGACACAATTTCATGTTTTCTTCTATAACGGTGTAAAACAAATCTATGTTTGCGTTCCTTTATAGAGTCATAAACTCATCGTAGATTACCAAATAGATCTTTCATAAAAACATGTTTCCAACTTTTATTTAGTGATGCTGTAGTGAGTCTAGTGTGAAACATCCGTCTAGTCCTGCTTTCAAGGACATTGGTGAGGGTCTAAGACTCATCTCCATAAAGGGGAATACTCTCACCTGTTGCTTTGAAGAGTAGTGTATTTTGAGATTTAGTGGCAGTTCTGATTTCTATATTTTATCCATCTTTATGGAAGCGTCCTATTCTAGAGCCTTTCTCACGTTAGTCATGTTTACTCTTGATATAGGATCCAATATGCTTGAAAGCATAAACATTTTTAAGGATATTGTTGCTGGTGGTTTTATTTTTCCATTAACATTGAACAGCATGCACTTTGTGTTTTCTGATTTTTTGTGCATGCCAACAGTTTTTGCAGAGGATTTCATTCTGCTTAGAAGGTCTTGGGCAGCATCAAGAGAGTTAGAAATCAAGGCCATGTCATCTGTGACATCTAAGTCGCCATTGCTTTTTCTTTGTGACCGAGTTTTAGTTGTGAAACCTTAATTCATCAGTGTTGTCACCAATGGCAGTTCTCATTACCTACAGTCCTACATAATGTAATCTATATATTAAAGGGGCTGCGTTACTCCATTCGTCTGTCTGTCCCTCTGTCATGCTCTCTTCGTTGGAACGGCATTTCGTCTCGCACTAGGCTAAGCCACTACGGACGTGCACGTCATCCCGGCATTCAGCACTAGTCCCTTTGCTTATGACAGTTCAACAACCTAACCTATATATCTGACATCCGCAGGCGACAGACTGAATGCCAAATGCTGGATGTCGGGATGACAGATTTAATAAGATGGCGGGTGTAGTAAGATGGCATTTGGTTTGGGACATCATTACGGCGTTATGTCTAGCGCTACGCTCGTCCTTCATGGCTATGTATTATTATTCATGGCTCGATGAGAAGCGGTGTATTATTTCAGAAACCACTTCTGATAACTGCTTACAAGCCTTAACTAATTAGCCTGTTTTGTAATAGCCTTGTTATGATAATAAAATAAAAAAAATGTAACATAGTGTGACAGACGACACATTCCCCCTCCCCCCGCCCCCGATTGTCACTTTTGTTCACCATCACAAATAGTAAATGAGAAATAACTTGATGCGTTTTGCAACATGGAAAAAAACCCAAAAATCTAGCGTCTGATCCTGAGAACATAAAACTAATTAATAATATTACTTTTTGGCGAATATGTATGCGTATTACTAAATGTAACAATGGGTTATTAGTGGGAAACAAAATGCTTCTGGAATAAATTTTTTTGTTGTTGCAAATATTGACTGTGAGCCATTACTGCACTGCACTGTAATGTACAGTCGCCTGCAAAAGTATTCACCCCACCTCCAAAGTTTTCACATTTTGATGCTGTTTGAGCTTATTTAATGATGCTTTCAAATCAAACATAATATATATAGTCTTCACAAACTACTTCAAAATGATAAAGCTAAAAATAAAATGTGAATATGTCAGATTAACAGAGAAAATGAGATGATTCTCAGTTTTAAAAGTTTTCAAACCCTTTGCCTAATTAACCCTAAATCACAAATTATTTGTATGAAAGGTTACAAAATAAGTGGAATGGGTTTCACCTGTATGTAATCAGTGGTTTAACTTAAAAATTAAGCTCCCACACTTATCTAAGGAGTTTTAAGGTACAACTCACTTGTTCAACCAACAAGCCTAACATGAAGACAAAGGAGCTTTCCAAATAAATCATACATAAAGTGATGGAGAAGCACCGTTCAGGAGAGGATTATAAGAAGATTTCAGTTACTCATTATCCCTTTGAGTATGGTGAAATCCATCATTAAGAAGTGGAAGACGTGTCATACCACCCAGACTCTCCCCAGATCATCTCACCCATTCAAACTCAGCAGCTAGGCAAGCAGGAAATTGGTTCGGGTGGTCAATGTAAATCCATCAACGACTTTGAAATATCTACAAGATTCATTGTTGGTGTCCATCAAAGAACAATATCCCATTCCCTTCACAAAGCTGACCTCTGGACAGGTGGCAATAAAGAAGCTATTACTGACGGACATCTAATAGCTTACATGGAGTTTGCGAAAAAGTATCGTAATGATCTCCAGGACTACCTTCACTTCAGTAGACATGACGATGATTATACTGCAGGCATGTGTAGAAAAGTTTCGTGATCAGATGAGGCAAAAATTGAACTTTTTAGTCTAAATTTAAAACATCATTTCTGGAGCAAGCTTAACACTGCACATCACCCAGTCACCACCATCCCTACTGTCAAGCATGGTGGTGGCAGAACCATGTTATGGGACTGCTTTGCTTTTCATTAACAGGGACTGGCAGGCTTGTCAGGATAGAAGGGACAATGGACGGTGCAAAGTGCAAGAGAATCCTTGATTAAAACCTGCTTGAGTCAGCCATGTATCTGAAACTGGGTAGGAGATTCACATTTCAACAGGACAATGATCTGAAGCACAAATATAAAGCCACACTGTATTGGCTGAATAAGAAGATAATAAATGTTTGAGTGGCCCAGTCAAAGTCCTGACTTGAACCCACTTGAACATTATGGTGAGACTTGAAGATTACAGTCCGTCGACGATCCCTATCAAACTTGGCAGAACAAGTGCAATTTTCATGTGAAGAATGGGCAAGGATTTCACCATCTCACTGTGTTAAGCTGGTAGAGACCTACCCTAAAAGACTCGTAGCAGTAATTGCTGCAAAAGGTGCTTCCACCAACGACTGACTTAAGGGGTTAAATCCTTTTACAACCAGTGATTTTTTATTTTTATTTTTATTTTTTTTTGTACATGTTTTTTTCAGGCATTCCTGACATGTAACCTCCTTCAACTATAACTATTTAGTTTGATCTCTTCAGCTGTGAATAAAAACGTTCATTTGGAAAAATTGTTTCTACATGATTCATAATTCATTTAAATGTGGCGTTATTCGAAGGTGCATGCGTGCATACATTTTATGATTATATATCTCTATAATAACAAGCTTGCACACTAAAAACTCGGCTCGCCGTCACACGATCCCTATGAAATTGCTGTCGCACTTAGTTTACATGCCGACAATGTTTGGCAAGTCTTGGCGTTCCATAGTACGACTTGCATTTTGCACAATGCGTATTTTTGTCATTCCCCGTGTACGTTCTGTCGTCTGCTACCAGCTATGTTGTACTGCTATCCCGTGCATGTGCACGGGTATCGCTGGTATATACAGTAGACTTGGCGTAAGTCGTCACCATCGGGACCGAGAAAAAAGTGACGACTTAGAAATGTGACGACTTACGTGTATGCGAACATTCATGATGACTGTGGGGTGAAGGATGAAGTCGCGCGTGGCCTGGACACGTATGTGTGAGAGCCGGCTATTGTACCAAAAGGAAAACACAATCCTCGGGGCATAGGTGGGGGTTCATTGGTGAGTTGGAAAGTGATCAAGCAAAGATGGAATTCATGAATCAGTTTCTCAAAAGTAAAGATAATGAACAACTGTAAGACGACAACTTCGCCTGCTTATCACCATGATGGGATTGACCAACGAACCCCAGAGACTTTTCTGGCAGCATCTGCCAGAAAAGCCCAGTCTCATCGGCATTGTACATGTCCCGAGGCTGATACCTTTCCAAGATGTCTTTCAATTTGCCATCCTTCCAGTCGTGCACCACTGCTGAATCCACGCTGCCTGATTCGCCGCACTTCTTGACCTTGCCGATTCCCCACCTCACTTTGAATCTGTCTATCCAGTGCATCGGCAAGGTCTCAGCATCATCATGCCCGAGGTCCGCAGCGAATTTACGTGCCTTCAGCAGCAACATTTCACCGTCCAACCGAATATTTGGCTGAGCCGACATTTGCCGAAACCAGATGATGAGCGCGTCATCGATATCTTCAAAGGACACACATTTCACGCGTTTCACACTTACCACCGGCCTCGCGATCTTCTCCACTTGTCCAAACATCGTGCCTTTATTCTTCAAGATATCGTTCAATGTCTGCCGTTTGATGTCCAACTTCTCAGCTCTGGCTGTTTTCTTCATCAGTGGGTTTGCCTCGCAAAACTGGATAATGTCGTATTTTTCTTGGTAGGTTTTAGTTGTAAGCTTACGCTTAGTCGCCATTGTCCTGCCTGCAGTGTGATCAACGTGTGTACGCAGTTATAAATAGCCTATCACTGGCGGTGTAAACCAATGAGCGAGCATCACGATTCCATGAAATCGGGATTCTCACGAGGCAGCAGTTCCGTGTGACGAGTTAGGAGTGGTAATTTACTTGAGTTTCCATTACGTGGGAACGGACAACATCTGACGACTTAGACGAAGTGACGACTTAGAGATGACGACTTACAGAGGGATGACCCTTTATTCATAGGGACTTAACATGAGATAAATTCGGGACTTTTTGACGCTGCCGACTTAGGCGAAGTGACGAGTTA
>NC_140965.1:63950980-63955980 GCF_056783735.1 Eptatretus burgeri
GAAGCTTTCTTCGAGATGACAGCAACAAGACTGAGCTGTTTCACTTTCTTGTGGAAAAGATGTGTGAAGCACAGCCAAGCATTGTCACACAGTCATCGTCACAAAAGGAGAAGATGCCATTAGCAACACAAGGAAGTCACTGGATGCTGTGTCTCCATGTTGTCATGAAGAAGCTGACACTAGAATATTTGTACATGCCAGGTATGCAACGACGGATGGTAGCAAGTCCATTATCATTAAGGCTAATGACACGGACGTACTAGTCATAGCAATATCTGTACTGCCATCCTTACAGGAACTAGGTCTTTAGAACATGTGGATTGCCTTTGGCCAAGGAGCCAAGGCGTGATGGATTCCAGTCCATGAGGTACTTTCTGCAATAGGGCCTGAGAAATTTAGAGGGATCCCATACTTCCATGTGTTCACTGGATGTGATGTCGTGTCTGCCTTCTGCGGTAAAGGGAAGAAAACTGCATGGCAGACTTGGAACGTCTTTGATGATGTTTCTGAAACATTCACCAATCTCAGCCAGCATCCAACAGATTCGTGATCTTGACTTTTTTGAAGTTTTTTTTTTTTCAAATTTTTCAAAATTTGGATTTTCAAATGGCCAATCAGGCAGATTTGATTATAATCCCCTGGAGAACAAATGTGCCAAATTTTATGCTTGTATCATCATTTGCACGATTCCTCTCAAAAATTGCTGTTATCTGCCCCACTTACTTCAGGTGTCCCAACTTTTGTTGATAAGTAACAAACCCTCTGTATAAAAGCAGTGTTGGAAAAGACTGTTGCTACACCTTCTGAAGCATGATTTGGACAATATTGTACCACAGGAAGTAGAATATTGCCATCATAATGGCGAGAAAAAGACAATTAACTAGAGGGGGAGCACTCGGTAGAGTGCAAAACCTCCGCCGCCGATACTGTTGGGTCACTTAAGTGAACCTGATATCCTATTCCTTGTAGGTCAAAACGGATCAGACTCTACTGAACCACGATTGAATAAACTAAACTAGATCGACGCGCATGTAGAAATGCCAAAAAAAAAATCGAAATTTTTTTTGAAAAAAAGTTGCAGATTTTTTTTCTCCAAATTTTTTTTTTTGGTTGGAAATCACTTAAAACATGTAGAAATGAAAAAATATAAATTCAAATATTTTTTCAAAATGGCCACCATAGCGGCCATATTGGACTTTGGACCAAGTCCAAAATCTAATGGCATGATCCTTGGACCATACCTCATCCCTCCACCAAGTTTCGTCGAAATCCGTCCAGGAGTTTTTCCGTAATACTGTTCACAAACAAACAAACAGACAGGGGTGAAAACGGTAACCTCCGTCCATCTTCGATGGCGGAGGTTAACAAAGGAAGACAGACAGACCATTATAACCCTTAAAAGTCTTTCCTTCAGAGAAATTTCAAAGGAGCCAAGGTGTCAGTGAGTGCAGTTTCCTCCACCATCAAAAGGCACTTGGAAACTGGAAGAAACTCTGACAGGAAGAGGTCTGGCAGAGCCCAAGGCACATCACAATCAGAGGACAAGTTTCTGAGAGTCAACAGCCTGCGTGATAGGCGGCATACAGGACAGCTGCTTCAAGCACAGCTTAACACTCGTCGAAGTAAGGAAGTCTCACTTTCAACTGTGAAGAGAAGACTTCGAGTTCCAGGTTTGACAGGTCGAGTGGCAGGAAGAAAGCCATTGCAAAGATGGCAAAATAAGAAGAAGAGGCTTGCCTGGGCCTTGAAGCACCGCCAATGAACTACTTAAAACTGGAAGAAGGCCTTATGGACCGATGAATCAAAAATTGAAATCTTCAGTTCATCACGCAGGGTTTTTGTATACGCCGTTGAGTTGGCGAAAGGATGGTTCCTCAGTGTGTAATACCAACTGTCAAACTTGGAGGAGGAAGCGTGATGATCTGGGGCTCTTTTGCAGCGCCATGCAATACCTTCTGGTTTACGCCTAGTTGGTCAGGGGTTCATCCAACAGCAAGATAATGACCCAAAACATACCTCCAGGCCATGCCAGAACTTCCTTAGAAGAAAAGAACAAGACTGTAAGCTTCAAATCATGGAATGGCCAGCTCAGTCTCCAGACTTAAACCCCATCGACCTGGTTTGGGATGAACTGGACAGAAGGGTGAAAGCAAAGCAACCTATAAGTGCAACACATTTGTGAGAACTTCTGCAAGTGTTGGGAAGAACTTTTCGAACAATATTTGATTTCCATTGTAGAAAGAATGCCACGAGTATGTTCGGCTGTTACAGCTGGAAAAAGGTGGCTACTTTGATGAGTTAATAATTTAGATTAAATTTTGTTCAACAAAACGATTCCATGATTTCTTTTTTAACTGCCATTGTTTATTTGTTCTGTGCTTTAATTATAGGGTACATTGAAACATTAAACTGCTTGAATTTCAGTAAAAACTGGAAAAATGGCTGTGTTCTAAAAGTTTTGACCAGTCGTGTAGATATATAGATGTATATCGTTATGGTTTTGGTGAAGGAGGATATGCTTTCACCCCTTTCTGTCTAGGTTTGTTTATTTCTTTTTGGACGGATCTGGATGAAATTTAGTGGTGTGTGATGAGGACAAAATGATTACATTTTGATGAAGATCCGGATCCGACTCCTCAAATTTTTGAAGTGATTCTTCACCATTGAGAGATGGAGCCAAAAACGATATATAGCATGATATCTCAAAAAATTTGTGGACGGATTCGGACGAAACTTTATGGACATGTTGGGTGTGTGACCCGAGTGAACTGATTGTTTTGGTGAAGATCCTAAACCGGATCTGAATTTTTTTTGTCAGTGATTCTTCACCATTGAGAGAGAGATGGGGCTAAACCGAAATATAGCATGATATCTCAAAAAGTTGTGGACAGGTTGGGTGTGTGACCACGACTAATTGATTCTATTTTGGTGAAGATCCGAATCCAGATCCGACTCCCAGAATTTTTAAAATAATTATTTACCATTGAAAGATAGGGCTCAAAAGCAATATGTATAGCATGATTTTTCAAAAATGTATTAGGCCCGATATGCTATTGTAGATCAGGTATAATGGGGCGGAGGTATGCGCTCTTCCGTGTGCCCTTCAAGTTTCATTAGTCTTTGTGTAGATAATCCTTGGTCCCTTCTCAAAGGGCTGTTCGGGGGTGGTGGGTATGTGTTAGCTAAGCAGGGACAAAAAGATCTGATCAGACGGCTGAGAGGAGAAAGGCAGGAGCGAACGGGACAAGCTCGCATGAGCAGAAGACTTAAAGACTGACAAGGCTTGTGACGGAAGGAACAAAAACGTGAGGGTAAAGAAAGGAAAGTTTTATGAGCTTCTGTAGAAAAAAGAACACTCCTTCCACGAGCGTCATTCTGCCCTCTCGATCCTGTCGGCCACGAAGGATGAGGAGTGTGAATGGTGGAACCTCATTGACGGGCCTGAGGAGGAAGAATCTGAGGCAGAGGGCGAGTCACACATCTGGCTCGCATATCTGAGACGCTGGAGAGGACTCACCTTCTGGGTTTGGACACCTCAGGGATTTGGCTGCGTGTCCTTGTCACATCAATTCACCACTTCCCATCTTCCCCATCCATTTTCCTTCACATACTCTTGTATATTTGGGCTGTGTGAGGTGAGGGAGAAAAAGGGCTATTTTTCTTTTCTCTATGTATACGTTACTTTTATTTTATTTTCAAGTCCTTGTTTCATTCTTCTCCCCTAAGTGAATGATGGCCAAATCTTTTGTCTAAGTAAGATTTCAGAAGAATACGTGTTGTGGTTAAATCTGCTCTGATGTGCTTTTGCTTTCTTGCTTATAAGTACTTGCTTTTAATTGATTGCTTGTTTGTGTGTTTGTAAGTAATAATTATTTGTTGTGATTTCCAATCTGTCTTGGTTGTCTTTCCCTTTATTGGTCCGACAGTCCACAAGTATAGTTCGATGGGAAGTTGTACCCCAATAATTTGCTTCGTCAGCCACCGCACACTTGCTTTAACGCTCGGCAGTAATCCAAGTGTGCGCTGAGGGCACGTGACCCCAATTAGTCAGCCATCCTCAGGTAAGGTGCCACGCAAAGTAGTGTAACCCTGCCCGGATTAGCCGTGCCAATCGGCGTACGTGATTGCCTCACAACCTGCCGGTGTGCGGAGTTATCTGTGCACGGCGGCCTCAGTACCGGGCATTCGGGAGAAACCCAAGTGCTTCCCCTCATGGCAGGCCTCAAACCCTCAATCTACGACTATCTATATAAATATATATTAATTTAAAAAATATATATATTAATTTAAGTTATGTTGTTCAGCTCTGTGACGGGTTCAATGTGAGTGTCACACTTGTACTTCTGCCAGTTTATTGAAGATGTCTGTCTCCCCAAGATTTAGGTTGTACTTTGCCTCAAACACTTTGTTGTCTTTTTGTGCTTCGCCTGTTTCTTTTGTCCTTTTAAGCCTTTCTAAGAGTTTCTCTCTTAATTAAAATGGTTTTTCTTCGAAATGTGCCCCTCAGTTACAAACTGGTGTGTCTCAGTTATGTTCTTAGAAATGGTTTCAGAAGAGTTTTTCTGATCGTTGGCACGGAGTTCAAATCTATATCTTTTTCTACTGTGTACTGACTCCCGTATTTTTCAGTTTATAAACCACGACAATGTATTAACTGCACCCCTGTTTTTCACCCTAAAAAAAAAAACAAAAAAAATTACAATGTATTAACCGTGCCCATGTTTTTCACCCTAAAATAAACATTCCGATGTATTAACCATGCCCATGTTTTTCACTCTCAAAATCAATGAATATATTGATCATTTTCTTTTCTGATCTGGATCTAAATACATTCGTAAATCAACATGCTTACTCCCATGTCCGCTTAATTTTGTCTAACAGTCTTTTTCTCATTTTCAAGAAGTTCAAGAGAGAGGAGAGGACACTAAGAAGTTTTTTTTTTTTTCTTATTTTTTAATATTATAAAGAGGATTTTTTTTTGTTATAAGAAAAGGGATTCA
>NC_140965.1:63960980-63975980 GCF_056783735.1 Eptatretus burgeri
ACCCTGGTTGCCTCTTGCAACACAGGGATAAGGATTGGGTTTCGCCATGATTCTGGGCTGCCCTACACCCTCTCATAGCGCGGCCCAGCACAGAGCTCCTGTCCTCAAGCGATCCTCCGACCCAAGCCTCTGAGTAGCCGGATTACAGGCGTACGCCACTATGCCCGGTCAAATATATAATTCGTGAGGGGGCCTAAAACACTTCCTTACACCCACTTTGAATGGGGCCAGGGATCATTTAATATCACCTTTCATGTAACTACCAAGGATTAGGCTGAAAAAGTGATTTTTTTAATTCAAAAAACAAACAAAAAAAAACCAACCTTTTTTTTTGTTTTGCTTTAAACACTCTCCAGCACTTGATGAACCTAAAAAAGTTTGACGAAGATCCGTTCATCCATCTCTGGGGAAAAATGGTGACATTTCTCTATTAGTCAGGACCCCTGCAAATGCAGGTATGGCACAGCTGTTCAAGGTCACCAGGGGGAAAAAAAAAGAACTAACTAAAGAAAGCAGTCCTAAAAGATAAGCATTTCAGATAACTATTGCATGATACCATAGCCCTCCCACGACCTTTGAACATGTATTTAAAAAAATAAATAAAGAGGGGTGGGACCTTATTTGCTTTTGAGGGGTATTTAATGTCACTGGTATTCTCGATTTGCAGGGGGATAAAGTAAACACAGTCGGGAGAAGAAAATCTTTAATATGTCATTTTGGCAAGCTCTCTGATCTACCTTAACAATCATCTTGAAGTTCAGTCATTCAACCTCCTGGGACTCACTGTCAGCCATGATGTTTCTTGGGCAAACCACATTTCAACGTTGGCCTCCAAAGTCAGCCTCCGACTGGCCATCCTCCTCTGTCGAACAAAGTGAAGTTCTTCCCTTGCACTTGAAGTCCTATCCACCCACAAGGTCTACATCCACAGCTTGATGGAGTACTGCTCTCCCCTCTGAACTGGCTCCCATGCCTCACATCTTGCTCAACTTGACGCTGTAGAAACCAAGGACTTTAAGATTGAGTGATGGGCCGATCACTTTGCCATCGCAGACAGGTCGCTGGTCTGTCTGTCTTCCGCCTCCTTTCTGGGCTGGCACCCTCTGCTCTCTGTGCTCCCCTCCCCCCTGGTTTATGCAGGGCAAACCATCAATCCACTTCTGGTAAAACTACCTCAATCCCAGGATCACTGTTCACCTCCACTCATTTGTTCCCTCCCCCCCCCCCACCTGTGAAATCAATTTCCATCTTCCCTTTAATCTCATTCTTCCCTCCAAGTCTTTAAGATGGCTGTTCACGACCATCTCAGATGGTCCCCAATCTAAAACCCTGACTTCTACCCTCGTTAACCCCACTTAAATCCCCCCTTCCAGTTTTCCTTCCATATTCATCTTGTGTACTTCTTGATCCTGTTTTTGTTTTGTGTCCTGATCCAGTGTACTAACTCTTCCACGAGCCTCACCTCTGGATCCAAAAGAAAAAAAATATTTGGAGAGGAATACCAAAGCTCAGTGGCACTGTTTTCATTTGGTCATTGGAGTTTCATGAACAAATTTTAAGTTTCTTGGGATCCAACCTCCCGATGGGTTTATTTAATTGATTGGAAAATGCGTGGTTGGAGAAAAGTATCGATGCAAAATTGTGAAATGTTTTTGTTTTACCTGCACCTGCAAGTTTGGGAATAAACGTCATGTCGAACATTTATTGCATGGAAATCTCAACACTTGAGATTTTTCTACTCTGTTTCATTTTACACATCGAACAAGCGTTTTCAATTTGAAACACTAGAATTTTCTGCGAAGGGTCAATTTGCTTCGACTGAGGCAACAAAGAATCCCTTCCAAGTTTGCAACAACACAAATAAAATAAATTTAAGGGAAACATTTGTAGGAAGGGCATCGGTAAATGTTACGCAAGATTTTTCAATAAAAAGCATTTGCACTACACTCGGTAGAGCGCATACCTCTGCTACGCTGAACAGCTTACATTTTGTATCCCACTGCTAGACCGGATCTGGATTCGGACCTGAACCAAAATCGAATCTGCTTGTTCTTGTCACCAAACCAACTCATCCAAGTTGTGTCATAACCCATCCATAAATGTTTGAACTATCGTGCCATGTATCGTTTTTAGCCCAATTTCTCATTGCTGAAAAATTACTTAATTCCAGTGTCCAGATCTTCACCAAAATCGAATTAATTCGTTCTTATCACGCCCAATCTGTCCCACCAAGTTTAGTCCAAATCCATCCACAACTTTGAGATTTCGTTATTGGCCTGATCTATAAGTGGTGAAGAATCACTTAAAATTTTAGGATCTGGATCCTGATCCAGATCTTCAAAATTGAATGAGCTTGTTCTTGTCGCACACTCAACCCGTCGATCAAGTTTCATTTGAATCTGCCTTTAACATTTTGAGATATCCTGCTCAGACAGGTGAAGAAAACCTCTGTACACTTTCAGTGGTGGAGGGAACTAACTATCTTGTTTTTAACAAAATGAAGTCTGATGACTTGGATTTATTTTGTTTTAACTGTGGACATTTTTATCCCCCGGCGCGTGGCGAAAGGGGGATATTGTTATTTTTTGTAAGCCTCAGGTGGATTTCTTTGGGTATAATTAATGTCAAGGATAAGACGACGACAAGAAAAATCCAAAACATTCGGCTTCGGTTAACAATTTTGTAAGATGTAAAATAGTTTTGCATCCCCCTCAACCAATATTTTATTTATTGATAGTCACCTGGGCCAGTGGGATAGCCTCAAGATGTTTACAGTTGCCTTTGAATCGTGGTCTCGCTATAAACGTCACCCAGGTGATTGACAGGCAAAATGATGAATCAGTGGTTGGCTATCCATCAGAAGGATATTTAAGCTGGAGAACCTGTCTGCTGGCATTAGTTGGTAGACAATAAAGATCCCAGTGTCCTTGAAGAGTAGGTGAGCTATTGCTGGCAGACTGAACAAATTACAATTGCTAACATACAGGAGGCACTGCATCAACAGCACTCCCAGCAATGATGCAAAACAGCAAGCACATGCTGCAAACAAAATGAAATGAGAATC
This sequence comes from Eptatretus burgeri, assembly GCF_056783735.1. Classification (NCBI taxonomy): domain Eukaryota; kingdom Metazoa; phylum Chordata; class Myxini; order Myxiniformes; family Myxinidae; genus Eptatretus; species Eptatretus burgeri. The sequence goes on from NC_140965.1 coordinate 63,964,045, forward strand.
TTTTTACATCACGCTCTTGTATCATTCTTCCACGTAAGAAAAAAAAACTTCCATTTTGAAAGCAGATCCAATGACGCTGCATTTGGCTTATTGGGGGACACTTGGGTCACAGCCCACGTGGAGGTGGAAACCCGGCTCTTGGAACACCACACGATGGTTCAGTCTCTTGGAATGATATATTTCATTGGGAATGAGATTAATTTTTTTCTGAAAAAGAAAACTCATCACTGTGAAGTAAACTAGCCACGCGAAGACCGACACTTGTCACGGTTCATGTTTATTACTTGATTTTAAACAAGTTTTCTGTGACCAAACATGCTGGGGAGTATAATGGTAACTGCACGTCATTTTATTTTTAGCTTATCTGGAATTGGATGCCAGATTGGGTGTCTTTGTGCACTGTCTGTCTGTCTCTGATGTCAACTTCTCCGGCCAAACCGCTGAGCCGATCCGGCTGAAATTTGGCAGCAATGTTCCGCTCCTGACTGGTAACGGAGATTGCAAAGCTCGTTCTGATCACGTGACTTTAAGTAGGTCAAGATGGCTTACTTAATAGATTTCTTCAAAAATCTTCTCCAGACGCACCACTTGTAATGCTAACTTTGGGTTCCAATTGGTCAGGGTTGGGATGTTAAATTGCAGAGGTCATGCTTATGATGTGACCGTGTGTCAAAATGACCGAGTCAACTTATGGGAAAAAAATAAAATCACATTAATTCCTTTAAAAATCTTTTCCAGACCCACCAGTCAGAATGCTACCAACTTTGCATTGCAACATGAGAACAAGGTCCTGATAAATTGCAGAGGTCATACTGATCACGTGACCGCAAGTGTGTCAAAATGGCGGCATTGGAAAAATCTCAATTCCTTCAAAAATGTTGTCTACACCCACCAATTAGAATGTTACCGAATTTGGGTTACAACGTTAGGCCAGGGCCCAGATAAGCTTCAGGTCCAGCGGTCCTATTTTTAATATTTCTGTCTTTATCTGGAACATTGTTCATCAGATGAGGAAACTAAACTTTATTGGTTGCTGTGACAATTATTTCACCCATTACTTCAAAGAAAAAGTGTATTGTGTGAATTTGGAGCAAAATGGATGGCTTTATCATTTATTTTGTCAGTGCCTTGTTTTAGAAGTGCTCGCACAACAAGTAGAAATGAAAACTTATTCTCGGATATGTAATTATTATTACGAGTCAGGTACAATTCCAATTTGTCTCAAATTATTGGGAAGTAATTTTACCAAATTTCACCCACTGAAGGGGAGGTGAAGGCATCATTGGCATATTTCTGCAGCAATTATAGTGATGAAGCCTGGTGTTGGCTGACCAGTTCCCATCGTGTGCTTCCTTTTTGGCTGCTGGTTGCATCATTGGTTAGGGGCACGGCTATGCCGCTGATGCAGTGCCCCTATTACCAGTATACTGGTGCTCATTTCGCTGACCTCGGAAGGATGACGGGCTGGGTCAACCCTATGGTGTTAATTCAGTGGCCCACGGGGCTCGAACTCAGGACCCTAGGACACCAAGCCACCACCCCGAACCGCTAAGCCAACACCAGGCTTGGCTGAACAGTTAAGGTGGCTGGCTTTGGATCTTAGGGTCATGAGTTTGAGCCCCTGTTGCTCTGTTGAAATAACATCAGTCATCCTTCGAAGATCAAAAAATGAGTACCAACTTAGTGGGGTGATAGGGAATTTAAGTATCCTGCGTCAGAGTGGCGACGCGTCCAGGACTGTACTCCTTAGCCAATTGAAACTGTCTCAGCAGCCCGACTGTATGTGTCGCACGGCGTGAAAGGAATGGTTATTAATTATCGTAATGCAACATATGATGAGAAACACGACATTCTATCATTTGTAATTCAAAGTTGATTTCCAAGTCATGCACTGGAAGGAGTCCAATCTGTACAAATTTCATTTATTGATAAACAGTTTACATGGATGAGTTGCTGTGCCATCTCTCGACATCCCAGAGCACTTTTGTTGCCAACACGATGCACTTTCGGTATCCACCGGTATTTTCTGCTATTCACTCTGTGCACCGAGTTATGGGGATCTCAAATTACTACCCCGCCATGGTCAGCTTACACAGGGTCATGCTGACTGGCATTCACACAACAAAGTGGACACTTCAATAAACTTGTGGGCCCGTTGGTCCATTGGACCAAATTTGCATTAGTCTTCACGGCCTTGTAGCATACATACCTGCCGTACTGCTTGAACATTAGAGCTTGCCTTTCACCTCGCGCAGATGTGCTTGGGGGCCAGAGAATTATAGGTTTGTTATTATGATTGCCAAATTATGCTACTATTATTATTGTTGATAATATTACTAGTATTAATACATCCCAGGCAAAAATGCTAGTTCGATCTGTAATGTACGAGAGTTGTACTCATATACTACAGTAGTCTGCAGAGAATTACGACAGGAAAGGAATGATATTTATTTTTGCCTGGGATGCTTTGTTGCAATGTCATCATTGTTTTAATTATTTTTGTAATTGGAATGCCATGCCGCAGAAGGACCGAACTGCTCAATACACCTTAACGGGGTACGAGTTTAAAACATGGGAATTCTTCCGGGTTCTTTGTAGTTAATTAGCCTAACTAGATCATGACGATCATTTTGGTGTATCAAACTCCACAGAACACTCCAGTAGAACTGCACAAAAACATGCAGTATCCCCCCTCCCCCCACACACACACACACACACACACACACCTCATCTATTTATAGTACATGTTCATTGACGAACAAGTGATTGAGGAAAACAAACATGAAGTACAGGCAAACAAATTTACTTATTGTGCACGAAACTCGATTGCTCACCGACTCCCCCCCCCTCCCCTATTTTTGGTGTGTGCCAAAAGCCCTCCAAACATCTTTTGCCGCAAAATTGTTGCACCCTACCAATAGCAAGTTACAGAAAACATTTATTCGGCCAACTATCGGTACATTAAAACATTTGAATATGAAGACCGAGTTGTTGCAGCCTTGACTTAAAGAAAAAGAACAAGAAGAGGGTCCTGAGGGCCAAACGAAGCGATGGCAGACACTATTTGTCTTGGAAGTTTTAGTTCTGGGAAGTTCTGCCGATGAAAAGGATATTTTTTAATAAATGACGTCATGAATCACTAAACACCTGAACCTTATTTGAAAATGTCCCTTGAATACTAATGCAGGAATTCCAGACAGCCTTGGATGGCAAATAATAATATAATTCAAAAAACGACGAAGTGAAACCAGCAACTCGGAATGTATTTCGATGTGAAATGAGCACGGTTTTCCAAGAGACGTGTTCACGCAGAACGAGACCAGTGGGTGGGCTTGTAAAATTTGTTCCATCGCACGGATAAACACTCTTCAGCTGATTGAGGAAAGAGGAGGAAAAGGGTTTTGTTTGCTCACCACCAGTTTCTGGTGTTGGTGAGAAATGTAACCCTTGATGTGACCCTGAAAAAAACAAAAATGAATTCAATGAGAGTTCAATCTTTTGATTTCTTTACACAAATCAGATTAAATTTTTTTTATTTTTTTTAACCAAATAGCATGAATGCATATTTGATCGGCATTCGATTACAAGCTTGGCCTGCAGGTTTCATCATAACCGAGGAAGTGTCCTTGGAGATCAGGACATCGAATTTGAAAATAGAAAATTGTAACCAGCACACAAACAGCCTAATGTTTTGAAAAGGTACCAAGGGATATTTAACATCCACTAACGGATACGAGCACATGGAATACCAGGCTGAACATCCCACTTACGGAGCGAGTACTCGTACAAGACCCTGCTTGTGAAGCACCAGATTGACTTAACATTCGGGTCGTGAATGAAACCCCCATGAGACGGTTCAAAGATTAATACAGCGTTATCTCATCAATCCTGTCGGTTCAATGTGAAGAAGAGTTGATGGATGCATTTTCTTTGTAACTCACATTGAAGATGAGGTTCGCAAGCAGACATTGAACTTCATCGAGGTCCACATTCTCAACTTTCATGAACTGTAGGGCTACAAGAAAGGCTCCCAAGGGCAGCAGATGGGTCTTCAATAGCAAATACCTATAGGTGGGGAGGGGTGGAGGGGAATGACTGCCTTTACTGTCCAACTTGTTTAAAAATTTTTTTATTTATTTATAGTGAAGCATGCTCACATGAAGCTTTGTGGAATGTTACGTTGGGTCATGCTTGATTGCAAAATGAAATTTGGTGAGTATGATGTTTGTTTTGAGCACTGTACTGTTTTTATTCCAAACATGCCACAGAAATGCATCGACAAATGGTGGAATATAATTTAGTACCTGCAATCCATACCATTAACACACACTCGATATTCAGTTTCGTTTAAGCGAAAACAAATGGTAAATGTGGCACGGCAGCAGGCCAAGGTTTTACATGTGCTTTCCATTTTCTGTTCAAGCCAGACCATTGCCAAGGATGAGCGACGATTTAAAACGACAAGGACGTGCATTTAGCTCCACATCATTTTTCTCTGACCAACCACAGTAGTTCATGTCAATACCTCAACAGTGAACATTTCTTTGACTTTTCTCTTTGATTGAGAGTCTCAAGGCCTTCTTACTGTGGACCAACGTCGGGGGTAGCCCAGGGGTGAACGAAATGTGGTTAGCGCTGAACAAGCGTTAAAGGATTCGGGGATGAAAAAAAATCTTTCGTGGCCCTGGGATGATCGATGCTCTAGTGCAAGGATTCAGAAGTTTGAAAATACTTTTAATCCTGTGATTTGAAAGAGGGCCTATCACACACATTCCAACATGTCTTAAGGCCCTCACTTGCCTCTTCAAGGCCATTTTTGATTTGAACCAAAAGGTCAACTTTGTGGCACTTGAAAAGGAAAGCGTGTAACTTGAAAAATCGACTAGCTTTTCATCAACAGTATCCAACCTTTCCCACTTCACAGAACAAGCTCAGAAATTAATTTAAAAAACTATTTTTTTTTTTACCTCCTTCCACCCCTCCCAATCCAACCACTTCACCAATCTTGGAAACCTTACAGAAACTAGAATTTGCCTTTGTAATACAAACTAGGAATAATCCACAAAAAAATAATGAAAAAAAAATTAATAAAAAACACCTTCAATAAACTATACTTCCCTACAATTAGTACAACATTCTAACTTGTGAAGATAATATAGAAATTAAATATGCAAAATGGCAGGGCTTTGCTGTTTTGATGGAAACATTTGATATGAAAGTAGAAAACGAAACTGATGAGAGAATCCTCAAGATGAGGATCACACAGGAAGCTTACACTTTTTTGAAGAGGTTCCTGTATGTGATGATCTTGAGCTTTTCAAGAATAAGGAAGATTCCACATCGGATGAAGAATGTCTCGTGCTTGTTCAGAGCGTCATTCAGCAGCAGCAGGTTTCCTTCGCTGGGATACAGACAAACAGACAGACAGACAGACCGATAACAGTTCAAAGCAGAATATTAAATTGCTTCTTGCATCCCTTTCATGAAATCCACTCAGTTACATTTCACAATGACAAACTCGGTGGCAAAACAATTATGATCGTTTTGTCCATGGCGTATTTTATTACTTGTAATTCCGGCTCCCACCAGGTGGTGTGACACGATACACATTTACACGGACATTTGGGGACCTCCCCCACCCTGAACCCCCAGAAGTACGATTTTTTTTGTTTTTTTTACCCCGTGAAATCTTCCAGTGCACCCCACAAGTACAACAACCAATTTCAAACTCATTCCGCCCAGCAGTTCAGTTCTCGTAATGTTTCCACTTTCGAGAGTACGGATTTAAGAACCTGACGTGTACACCCTGAGTACAGCCATCAGTTTTGAACTCATTCCATCCAGCGGTTCAGGAGAACATCGAAAACAAACAAAAACACAAACACAAACAAGCACACAAACAGACTATGAATTATATTAAGTGCTTGCAAGCTCGCGTAGGCCCCAGGCCCGCTGTTTGTTGCGTTGCTTGTAGCTTTAATTTTTTGATAAACTTTACTTTAATAAACTGAAAGATTGAATTAATGTGTTTCCAATGTAGCACAGGTTTGATGGGCCAAATGGCCTCCTCCTGTATCAAAGTTCCTTTTGAATCTATGCAATGCATACGACTACGCTTACACCCCAGATGTCTTCGGTGCCTTAAATCAGCAATCTTGGCAAACATCTACATTTTGCATCCTCATGCTTTGGGAATTCATCATTATCGATGGGAATAATGAATGTTAAATGCATTTTGACCCTGCACTGCTCAAGGTCCTTAGCGATTAACAAGGTACCACTTTCAACTTTGTGTGTCCAGTGATTTGAGAGGAGATGCAAAACTGACACACGGACACTGGATCCTCGAGAGAAGTAGATGACGGAGCTCAAATGAGATTGTATTGCCAAGTAATAGAAACTGAATAACATGGCAATTCAATGACCAACCACCTCTGCGATGCAGTTACTTTTGGATGGGAGGAATAACCAAAACAAGTTTTACAAAACTGGTATCAAGGAGAAAGGACGAAAAGAACCTTACTGTCGTTGGTCGCTTTGAGTTTAATGAAAGGTTAACTGTGGAGCGGTCAAGGAGTAAAAAATTATTTATTTTTTTACGTGCTCTAGGGCTCACAGAGGAGCAGCAATGTAAATCGCACACACAAGCAGACAAATACAAGAGACATGAGACTCGACTTCAGACAAACAGCTGCTGAGTTTGGGGGAGGTGATGCAATTTCCCGGGACATTGGGTACCCGCGATCTTTACGACGTTGCTTTCTGTGCTCAGAGACTCAGCCGAGAACTGTGTGGATAAGTATTAAAGGCGGTAAAACAAATCGTTATATTTCTGCAGAAGTTAAAATTATGGAATAATAAGGAAGTTGCACATCACAGATAAACATATCCATGGGAAATACACTCATACGTGGTTTGCAAACGGATTATATTCACCTCATAATGAATATACTTGACTTGTGTGATTGACTTTAAGCTCACCCATGTTTTTTCCATTTCACCAGGCTTGCCAACTTGGTTCTTTGATAATAATTTTAGCTCTGGTATTTGGTTTCAGTGGGATTGCAATAAAACTGTAGTGATGGTCCAAATGTCCTTTTTGGATGCACCTGTACACTTAATTACTTTATCGTGTGGATGCTTTGGAACCACATTGTACAACAAATTGCAAATAATTAAAGGACTCGCAGGCCTGTACTTGATCTGCATGCAAATAAAATAGTCTACGAAAACCTGGTTCATTTACACAATCCAGGTTTACATTCAACGCACGACGTGCTATCCAAGATCAATAAATACATGTCACTCATGCAAATACAAATCAACATTGGTTCAACAATTACAAACTTATAGGCTACTTTTTGGGGTGTACGATAGTGTGCCAACTTCAAAAAGATTGCAGAGCCTTCACAATCTTATTGGAGTGAACAAACTACGTCTCGTGAACCCAAGAGTACGTGTGACGTGGAAAGGATAGGCCAAATAATGAGTGCGCAGACATGAGATGCTGCAAAAGGTGATTTCAACACCTGGTACACACCCAACTGCACGTGTGACATCCGCAAACTGCATGAGGTCGTACTTGCGCAAGAGTTGCATGGTTGGCATGTGTCCCTGCAAGACAAAAAAGAAAGTGCATTTAATGAATACACAGCTGTCCTCGGTATTTCTAAAGGCATTTTCTTGCTTATTGCAAGTTGCCACGCTCTACATTGCCTACAGAAAGTCTCCACCCCCTTTCAAAATGTTTACCTTTTATTGCCTTATCGCCTGGAATTAAAATATATTAAATCATACCTGTTCCACCTTTATTTACACATCGCAATTAACAACTTCCGAGTGAAACACAAATTCTACAAATTTCAGAAAATTTATTTAAAAAATACAATACTAGACTATCTTGGTTGGATAAATGTCCACCCCTCCTGAGTTAATACTTGATGGAAGCACCTTTTACAGCAATTACAGATGCGAGTCTGTGTTGGGATAGGTTTCTACCAACTTTGCACACCTTGATTGGGCAATATTTGCCCATTCTTCTGGACAAAACTTCAAGGTCAGTCAAGTTGCTTGGGGAGCATTGATGGACAGCAATCTTCAAATCATGCCACAGATTTTCGATTGGATTTAGGTCAGGGCTCTGACTGGGCCACTCAAGGACATTTATCTTTTTGTTCCTTAGCCACTCCAGTTTAGCTTTGGCTGTGTGCTTCGGGTCATCGTCATGCTGAAAGGTGAACTTCCGTCCCAATTTCAGCTATCTTGCAGAGGGCAGCAGGTTTTCTTGTAGGATTGTTCTGTATTTTGCTCCATCCATTTTCCCTTCTATCCTGACAAGTACCCCCAGTCCCTGCTGATGAGAAACATCCCCATAACATTATGCTGCCACCACCATGCTTCACAGTAGGGATGGTGTTCTTTGGGTGCTGTGTTGGATTTGCGCAAAATGTAACGTTTTGCATTTAGGCCAAAAAGTTCCATCTTGGTCTCATCAGACCACAAAACGTTTTGCCACATGGCTTCAGAATCTCCAGAGTGTTATTTTTGCATTTCCTCAGATGGGACTCAAGGTGAGTTTTTTTGAGTAATGGCTTCCTTATTGCCACCCTACCATACAGGCCAGACTTGTGGAATGCTTGGGATATTGTTGTCACATGTACATAGTGACTAGTCTTTGCCATAAAGTCATGTAGCTCTTTCAAAGTTGCCATTGGCCTCTTGGTGGACTCTCTGATCAGTCTCCTCTTTGCTTGGTCATCCAGATTGGAGGGATGGCCTGATCTAGGCAGGGTCTTGATGGTACCATACACCTTCCACTTCTTAATTATTGTCTTGACTGTGCTCCAAGGGATATTCAAGGTCTTTGAAATTGTTTTTTAATACCCATCTCCTGATCTGTGCCTTTCCACAACTTTATCCTTGAGGTTTTTTGAAAGCTCCTTGGTGCTCATGGTCGAGTCTTTGCTGTGAAATGTATTACCAAACAGAGAAAACCTACAGGAACAGCTGATTTTATTCCGAAATATTCCGAATCAGTATCATTTAACACAGGTGAAGGCCAATTAACCTGGTGTGTGATTTTGAAGGTGATTGGTTACATCTGAGCTAATTTACAATTGCTATTATAAGGGGGGTAGACACTTATTGAACCGAGATATTCTAGTTTTGTATTTTTAATCAATTTTCTGAAATTTGTGGAATTTGTTTTCCACTTTGAAGTTGTGGGTCATGATGTGTAAATAAAGGTGGAAAATGTCTGGTTTAATGGAATTTAATTCCAGACTTTAAGGCAACAAAAGGTGAAAAATTTTGAAATACGGCAAAGACTTTCTATAGGCACTGTATATTTTTCTTAACGTGATGTAAACCTTTCATGTGCCTGCTATAATAAATGTTACATTCACGTGCCGAGCTGTGTTCACACACGTAATCTGTCGGAAATAGTCCATACCAATTCTAAGTTATTTTGATCCATTGTACTTTTGGCATTCACATGATAATATTTAATACAAGCCAAGTGTCATGGATCATGTGATTACCGTTGCCAAGAGAATTCCCACACCGTACCCTTGGATAATAAGATTTCCTGATCTGATATACCATACTCTGTGTTACAGAGCATTGGTTCTGGCGAAGCAGTTTCTAGGCCAGAGGTCATGCTGGGAAGTTTTGCATCCCTCTCCTTGCAGGAATTTTCACAGGGATTGAAATTAGTTCATGGTGCCGTTGATAGCTCACCTACCCCATAGGTTGACCTCCATGGGGAGGAGGAAATTACTCTTGAAATGCCCTGCTGAGTGCAGTGAGAAAAGTGGTGCCATTGTTGTTTAATTTTTTAAATAAATAAAACCGCTAGTAACCAGAGTATTCCAGGAAGTGACGGCACTTCACACAAACTCAGTGGCTGTATTAAGTGTTTGTTTCATCAGTATGTCCATGTGTGAGAGTGGTAGTTACATTCAGTGCCTTTAGACCTTGTATTAAAATACATAAATAAAATCATAATTATGGCATATTTAACATCCACCAACTAATGCCTGCAGATGGGACCTCAATTTAATGTCCATCCGAAGGATGGCACACACTGATGAATCACCCCCGTCTGCGAAATACCGGGATGACAGTTTATTGGTGGGCGGGGATTTGAACATCGGCGAGACAGCTATAGAGCTGAGTGTGCATACCCATAGGCCATCCTACCAACCGAAGAAGATTTAAACAAACTAGTAAGTCGCCTGTGCTTACAACACAGGATTCTGAACGGGGTCGGGATGGAGACGGCAAAAATGCAAATGGCATCTTCTGTCATTGAGATGCCAAGCTGGGAACAACAAATTCCCATTTATTGCCACATCTGATACAATTTAAATGCTCTAATGGTGACGAGGTGCTCCATTTGAAACTGTTTGTTTGATATATGTAGCTTTATGATGCCTAGGATCCGAAAGAAAAAAATTGTATTGGTGTCAAAGCCAGTGACCAACTGCAAATTAATAGTAGGATTAAAACAAAGGCTATGCCTTGTCAGGAAATATACTTCCTTTTTTGGGCCTGTTCAATCCCACTGCTCCCTCTATGGATTTAAGCTGGTGGTGCAACCACCATATCATCCACCATCCTTCACACGGCCATTAAACATTAACTTAACCCCCTTATTTTCAGGTTACTCGGTTTCCTCGCTTCCTCGCTCCCTTCCCCGCTCCCTTCCCCGCTCCGTCCATCTTTGTTCATTTTCTTGCTTGCTTGCTGTGTCCAATTGTGACCTCTGCCAGTGGGGTTTTATTTTTATTTTTAACCCTCAATCACCTTACTCTTCCAGGAGCCTTGATCTTGTATAACACCAGAAGATGAAAATGGTTCTCAAATTGCTTCACAGCGAAGTGGCACAAAATTAATGAGAAAGCAATTTGCAAACCGGCTCTTTCAGATATTTTGCTATTTGTTTTCCGAGCAGTAAAATATTTTTGAAAAGTATACTACTTCCTTGTAAATTTAAGGAATCTGATTTTAAAAAAGCACAAAGAAGGGGCCAAACCAGCAGCATTTTCACAGGTAGCAGGTAGATAAGGACCATGCGCTTGTTTTTCTGGCTGTCTCGGTGACAATGAGCAAATGCAAAACTCAGGTAATCTTCAGCTGTGGAATAGGGAGGAAGGTATGGAAAGGCAATGTGACTGCAGGCAAAACAAAGCCAACATAGATCTGACTGGTCCCCAAATTAAATATTTACAACACTCGTGACGGGGCGGAAAATAAAAATCTGGCTTGACCTGCCTCCAAGTACCCACCTGTTTTGATACATCACCTTTACCTGGATGGCATTTTTGGACAAAATGGTTTGGACCCTTTTCTCATTTTTGGACAAAACAGACAAAGCAACCCGTACCGAACCAGGCTGTGCACAGCAAGATTCAGCACAGTTCACTTGAAGGTGCAAAAGGGATGTATATACAGGGTGTTTCAAAAAGATTGACACAACTTTAACTCCCTGCCATTTCTTTGTTTTTTGACTGATACCGTTATCCTTTTCAGGGTTTGGTGGTATTGTCGTGATATTTGTTCCTGGGGATTTCTAGCTCCGTAGCTCAACTATGCCACTGATGCAGAAGCCAAAAGTGGTGGTTCTGTGGTGTGAGACTAAATCATATGTAACACCCACCAGAGGTTCTGCTGGGAATACGACCTCAGAACATGTGATGGACCCACAAATTGTGCCATTCAACGTATTGTGAAACATTTTGAGCACAAGGGTACAGTGCACAACCAGAGCAAGGGCAACAGTGGCAGGCCAGCATCAGTAACCAAGAGCCAAGCCAACATCAACACCGTGATGGCCAACATCAACACGGGATTCTGCAATGGACAGTTCAAAGAAGTCCCACCGCCGGCACTCCCAGGAACTAGGCATCAAACCAACATCAGTCTGGCATATCCTC
>NC_140965.1:63983480-64005980 GCF_056783735.1 Eptatretus burgeri
TCTCCCGAGGACATTGGATGTATGAACCTGGTGAAACATCAGATCCACACCCGTGAGGCCCGGCCTATTCGTCAGCCCGCCCCCTTGGAGCAAGAGGGAGGAAGCTGACGAGCAGGTAGAAAAGATGCTGAGTGCAGGTGTTATTGAGCCCTCGGAAAGTCCTTGGATGTCACCTGTTGTGTTGGTTAAAAAGAAAGATGGGACCATGCATTTCTGCGTGGACTATCGCCAGCTAAACAACGTGACACTCAAAGACTCCTATCCTCTGCCTAGAATTGACGATACCCTCGATGCCGTTGCAGGCTCAAATTGGTTCTCAATTCTGGACCTCAAGAGCGGGTATTGGCAGGTGGAGATGGATAAGACAGGAATGGAGAAAACAGCATTTTCTACAGGGAAGGGACTGTATCAGTTCACTGTAACGTCGTTTGGTTTGTGTAACGCCCCCGCCACCTTTGAGAGATTGATGGAGCGTGTATTGGATGGCATGCCATGGCAAATATGCCTGTTGTACCTGGATGACGTCCTGATGCACGCTAAAACATTCCCCCCCCTCCGGCCATAGCTAATTTGGATCAGGTGTTTGGCCGCCTCAGACAGGCAGGGTTAAAGTTGAGCCCAGAAAAATGTACCTTGTTTGCGAAGGAAGTGGCTTATCTCGGTCACGTGATAGGTCGTGAGAGGGTGAAAACCGACCCGGGTAAAGTTAAGGCGGTAGAAGAGTGGCCCGTATCGAGTAACATCAAGGAGGTGCGGGGTTTTTTGGGACTCTGCTCCTACTACCGGCGCTTTGTGGCAAAATTTGCAGAGATAGCCAGGCCCCTAAACCGGCTTACGGAGAAGGGGACGAGGTTTAATTGGACACAGGAGTGCAATGATGCCTTCCTCAAATTGAAGGGGTGTTTCACACCCCTTCTAGCATTCCCCACTGATAACGGGACCTTTACCCTGGACACGGATGCGAGCCAGGAAGGATTGGGTGCAGTTTTGTCTCAGACGCAGGAGGGCGTGGAAAGAGTCATTGTGTATTATAGTCAGGCCATGAGTAGGCCCGAGCGAAATTATTGTATCACTCACAAAGAGTTATTGGCTATGCTGTCTGCCATGAACCATTTCCACCCGTACTTGTACGGGCGGAAATTTTCGGTTCGAACCGACCATTCCTCCTTGCAATGGCTCTTACGGTTCAAGGAACCGTGGATGCAGGTACCAGAGGAGAGGGGCCTGGCGTGCCAGTGTAGTGTTCAATGGGACCGGGTGCCCGAACAGCGGGACCCGGGGCACCAAAATTCCAAGTGGGCATCGAGGGGAGAATGCCAGTGAGGGCATCCCCCATGTTAGGGTGAGGAGTAGGCAAGCTCGGAGGCAGCTCCAGCGACCTGGGGGTGCTCATAGTGAGTATGCAGGTGGGCAGACCTGCTCGTGGAGCCCAACTACCCAGCCACAAAATTGTGCGATGGCACAGAAAGAAAATTTGGTGGGCAAGGCCAAAAATTGTAAGAGCACCAACCTGTAGGTGATGGGAATTTGGGTTTTTAGAAACCCATAGTTTAACAAAGGCCTCTTGGCAGGGTTTAACCCCGGGGAAAGTTTAAAAGTGTAACAATATTAGCTTCATTAGGATTGATGAAGACCCCTTCGCACCATCCACTGTCGGGATGATCGTCGGCTGCTGGACTTGCCCTCCTGTCGGACTCGAGAACGAGACTTGTCACGACGTAAGTGTAAAATTGCATGTAGTTCTGCTCTTCCTTTCCAAGGAACCTTGGGGGGATTGGGTATGAATTTGGCAATGGGGATAGTGGGATATACGAGATGAGACGTAGCGACGAATTGGAAAAGAGGGGGGCTAGGGTCGTGTATATGGGAAAGACGGACGGGTGCGGTCGAGTAGGGCCAACCTCGAGCTCTCTCTCTCTCTCCTGGCACCACCGCCACCGCCCCAGGTATGTGCACACCAGGAACCGGCTGACCATGTTGGTCGGACCTGGTGTTTGGCATTACCTGGATTACCTTTTTTTTCCAGTCAAGTACTCTTCGGGAGAATTTGATCAATGCAAACAACCTCAGCGGTATAGTTCGCTGGAGCTATATTTTTTTTTTCTTCTTGAAATGATTTATAAAAAATCTCAAACATTTAGTAAAGATAAACAATGACTTATTTTTATGCATAAAATAAACATCACCATTTTGATCTAATACTTCCGTGTTTGTTAATAAATAAAATTGTGTTTAGAAGATTACGCACAATAATATTCTTCGACTTTCTTTTCTCCGGTTTTTTTTTTTTCACATTGACGTGCAATATCAAGTTTCGTTCAAATCGGACAACTCAAAAAAATTATAAAAAAAAAAATCAATTCCCGATTCAGTCAAGTACTCTTCGGGAGAATTTGATCAATGCAAACAACCTCAGCTGTGTAGTTTGCTGGAGCTATCTTTTTTTTTTTTGAGATGTTTTTTTTTTAATCAACCGCTGTCACAACGGGAACCCAACGGGTTCATGGGTCGTCTAGCTATTTTTTATAAAAGTTTAAATTACGCTTCAATAAGCAAACCTCAATTGCTCCTTTCACAAGGGCTGTCATAACCAATCAAATAGCCATTTTTATATTAGGTTGTGGATCAACATTACGATGCTGCTGCAATGCAGCTCGAGCCATGTCTCATGATAAAAAGACCAACATATTGGGTTTCTTTTATGCAAGGTATGCAACGAATTAATTTAAACACCTGAAATCTTTTATTTTTAAAGACAGCGGAGGAAGCCATTGTGAAAGATCACAGAAATATTAAAAAGCTGTGGTTTTACCATTCATCAGAGCTAATATGGAGCTCAAACCAGCACCCCGCCCCCCCCCCACTTGCTCCCCCCTCCCACTGGAACTTTTACATGTACAATATCATTTGTGACCACATCACGTTTTTCACGAGTGATTCAATGAAAAACAATAGGACCGCGCATCCTGAAGCTCACCTGGATCAGGAGCAACAGTCACTCAAACCCCCCCACAGACCCCCTTAGACCCTGATTTTTTTTTTTTAATGCCATGAACAAACTTAGTACATCACAGGTGATGAAGGTTGCGTGAAGTTTTGGAGAAGGGAGCAAATACATATTTCCTTTTGGGGGGGAGGGGAATCAACTCCCCCCACCCTCTTTGTAGACCCCTTTAATGAGCGCAGATTTTGATGCGGTCAATACATCCTTGTGTAATACTGCTCAATCATAGAAGCTCACCAGAAGAAAGTCCGGGTGAGCAAACTAGAACGGCACTCAGAGAGCACAGTCTTGCCTCACGCATTCATTCTGAACAAAAATACCATCATTAACTGAACACGCTGCTATTATGACCCACTACTATTATGGCCCCTATACCCGTAGCATCCATGCACCCTATTATGTCACATAATTTATTGGCAAATTTAATTCTTCACTTACAATGGGTCGTAGATTATATATATATATATATATATATATATATATATATATATATATATATATATATATATATATATATATATATATATATATATATATATGTGAAGTTTAAGATAAGGATTCCAATTCAACGAATTATGGCTGGAATAACACAACTGATGATGTCATCGTTATCACCTGATATACCTGAAGGGGAGTTGATGACATATGCCAAGTTTAAATTTTTTTCAGAGTGGTTTCAGAGAAAATGATTCAAATATTCGATATGGCTGCCATGTGACCAATGACATCAGAGTTATCAAAAAATATTCTCCATGGGTAGTTCCTCATATGTTTAAAGTTTTGCATTGATCAGATAAGAGGTTGCAGAGAAAACCATTTTAAAACAACACAGACACACACACACACACACACACACACACACACACACACACACACACACACACACACACACACACACACACACACACACACACACACACACACACACACACACACACACACACACACACACACACGTTACCTGACAAAGTAATGCGTAAATGTGACAATGAACTTTTGTTTTATGATATTGTGGAATATTTAACCTTTTATGCAATATATTGATTTGTTGAGGCAGATGTTTTTCCTTCAGTTATGATCCATTTTTTGATAAAGATAAAAAAATTTCAGATTTTGATAATACCTTGAAGTATATCTTGAAAAGCTGATTCACCAGGAAAAGCATCCCCCATTTCTTCGAGTCCTCAATCCCTGCGCGGCTGCAAAAACCCAATGATACAATGATAAAACAATCTCAATCAAAATGGAAATTCAACGTATTTATTTTTCTCCCAACAAGAGCAAGACTAAATTGAAAGTGGAGTAATAATAGGGAAACGATAGGGCACAACCGGCAAGGGAATGAACAAATAAAAAGAGAGGGAAAGGGAGAGCGTGTGAGAGAAAGAGGAAGCACTGAAATTACCAAGTAAGAGTTGGGTTCGGAAGGGCTAATGGGGGCAATAAAGATCATGGGTCAGGATGGGGATGATAGTAGGTGTCTGTGCACTACCTGCTTGAAGCCGTGAAAGAAAGAGTGAAACAGAACAGCCTCTGGGGGGGGGGGGGGGGTTCCTTCAATTTGAGAAGCGAGGAATAAAAGGGTTGAGGTGTGCAGTCAACCTGGACTTTGGAAGTGTAGTTATTGGAAGAACATGTGCATCGTGAAGTTGCTGAGGAGAGTCAGAAGACACGGGGAGAGGGGAGAGGGGAAAGGGGAGAGGGAAGAGGGGAGAAAGAGAGGGAGAGAGGGAAAGAGGGAGAGAGGGAGAGAGGGAAAGAGGGAGAGAGGGAAAGAGGGAGAGCAATGTTGGAGAATAGACGGAAGAAAATAGACCACTGACCTGCCTGAAATTTGAGAGCAACAGCAACAAACCTTGTGCATCGGTCTCATCACACGAGATTCCAGTATATTTGAGACCTTTAGATTCTACAGAATCCAGGAGAGACAGATGTGATGCTGCAGCACCAGCCCAAAGCACAGAGCAGTATTCTACGAGCCATGGACAAAGGCTTTATGGACGTAATAGCCCTGATTTTCCAAGGGAAGACGTTTATCAATGAAGAATGCCCAATGTGTGGCTGGCTCTGGAGGCCAGCAATGCAATGTAGTCGGCCAAGGAAAGGTCATGGCTGATGGGAGGCCTATAAGTTCAGGAGACTGAACCACTTTCAGTTGATGACCAAGGAATAGATAGGTGGGATATTTTGTGGATCACTCCAAAATGAGAGGGTGAGATTTAGATTTTCTTGGATTGAAGGATATGTTCCATTTCTCACACAAGAGTCTAATACTCGGGAGAGAGAGAGAGAGAGAGAGAGAGAGCGAGAGGGCGAGAGGGCGAGACTCCCTCTCTCTCATCTGCAAAAAGGAATAAGGGTTGTCCAGAGCATTGGAGAGATCATTAATGTATGTGTCGATTAATAAATAAATATTTGTATGTATTAATGTATATATTGGATATATTGGTAGACACCTATCTCAGACTCACAACTGTAATTGCTGTCAAAGGTGCTTCCACCAGGTATTAACTTATCCAACCGAGATATTCTAGTTTTGTATTTTTTATTAATTTTCTGAAATGTGTAGAACTTGTATCTCACTTGAAAGTTGTGGGTCATGATGTGACAATAAAGATGGAAAAAGTCTGATTTAATGCAATTTCATTCCAGGTAAAAAGGCATCAAAAGGTGAAAATTTTGAATAGGGTGTACACTTTCTCGAGACACTATATATGTGTGTGTGTATATATATATATATATATATATACATAGTTACAGTTGTGGGGATAGATGGAAGAATTTAATAGGGAATCTCACATTGTGTAGAGTTGCTTGGTCCGTGGACGAGCAGAAAGCATCTCGATGTAACCAAGTTAGGGAATGTGAGAGCTTAAGTGTTACGTGTCACCACTCAAGGGGTGGTGCGGTGTTAATTAGCCGATGAAGAAAGAATACATTCCCCAGTATGTGATTGCCTTCTGTGATTTTTTCCCTATGTCTTTATAACCAAAACCATGAGGAGGAACAAGCGAAGTCATGCCCCCAAGGGACGATTGGTGGGCGTGACGTCAGAGGCTAGCTGAGCAGGAGAAGCCCCGCGTTCCCGGGTTTGGTGCAAGCAGGCTACGCCCTGAAGGTGGAGGATATAGAGCGGGAGAGAGAAGGAGCACACAAGAGAGGTTGCAGATCTCGAGAGATCGGTATGATCGAGGTCGAGAGCATGCCGGCTTGTGCACTTGTGAATTGTGGAAGGCTTCCGTCTGGATACGACGGGAGATCAGCAAGGCGCACACACGAGGTCATTGTGAGGAACACACGAGGCAGGTGGTGCTTTTGGAGAGAGGAAGGCTGGCACATTTTGAACCTTCATGTGGAGGGCCGCTCGTGGATTGCCTGGCGTGCGTCTGTCCTGCAACTGGAGAGGTGCCATTTTGTGCGTGTGCCCGTGTTGGTGGAAGCTCCTCGATTCCAGTTCGACAAGGATCAGCTCTGGGCCAAGCTGAGTACAAGTATACTTAAAAAGGAGGGTTTTTCATTTTGTTTTGTATCCCCGTTGTCCGTTCTTGCATCTGTGTGTGAGGCCTTGACTGTCAGAGTTATTTATTGCATTCCATTTTTATTATTACCTGTTGAATTATTGTCTGTAAATATTTATGTATGTTCATTAAATGTATACCTTTTCAGAAAAGGTATTCGTCCATTTGTAGTGGGGTTTAAGGTTAAACCCCCTGTACATCCGTTCCATTCTCCATGCTCCTCTGCCCGTCCACCATGCCCTTCGAGCACGTGTTAAAATCTCCGTCGATCAACGTGTCCACATCCTCTTAATACGGAACTGCTCGGCTATCCGGGGGCTGTCGGTGTTAACTGCCCGTCACCAAAAATTGGGTCGGGGGGTTAACTTGGGCCGGCCACCTCCGTGACTTTGTATGTATGTATGTATGTATGTATGTATGTATGTATGTATGTATGTATGTACAGTGGGGAGAACAAGTATTTGATACACTGCCGATTTTGCAGGTTTTCCCACTTACAAAGCACGTAGAGGTCTGTAATTTTTATCATAGGTACACTTCAACTGTGAAAGAAGGAATCTAAAACAAAAATCCTGAAAATCACATTGTATGATTTTTAAATAATTAATTTGCATTTTATTGCATGAAATAAGTATTTGATACATCAGAAAAACAGAACTTAATATTTGGTACAGAAACCTTTGTTTGCAATTACAGAGATCAGACGTTTCCTGTAGTTCTTAACCAGGTTTGCACAGCCTGCAGCAGGGATTTTGGCCCACTCCTCCATGCAGATCTTCTCCAGATCCTTCAGGTTTCGGGGCTGTCGCTGGGCAACACAGACTTTCAGCTCCCTCCAAAGATTTTCTATTGGGTTCAGGTCTGGAGACTGGCTAGGCCACTCCAGGACCTTGAGATGCTTCTTACGGAGCCACTCCTTGGTTGCCCTGGCTGTGTGTTTCGAGTCGTTGTCATGCTGGAAGACCCAGCCACGCCCCATCTTCAATGCTCTTGTTGAGGGAAGGAGGTTGTTGGCCAAGATCTTGCAATACATGGCCCCATCCATCCTCCCCTCAATACGGTGCAGTCGTCCTGTCCCCTTTGCAAAAAAGCATCCCCAAAGAATGATGTTTCCACCTCCATGCTTCACGGTTGGGATGGTGTTCTTGGGGTTGTACTCATCCTTCTTCTTCCTCCAAACACAGCGAGTGGAGTTTTAACCAAAAAGCTCTATTTTGGTCTCATCAGACCACAAGACCTTCTCCCATTCCTCCTCTGGATCATCCAGATGGTCATTGGCAAACTTCAGACGGGCCTGGACATGCGCTGGCTTGAGCAGAGGGACCTTACGTGCGCTGCAGGATTTTAATCTATGACGGCGTAGTGTGTTACTAATGGTTTTCTTTGATACTGTGGTCCCAGCTCTCTTCAGGTCATTGACCAGGTCCTGCCGTGTAGTTCAGGGCTGATCCCTCACCTTGCTCATGATCACTGAGGCTCCACGAGGTGAGATCTTGCATGGAGCCCCAGACCGAGGGAGATTGACTGTTATCTTGAACTTCTTCCATTTTCTAATAATTGCGCCAACAGTTGTTGCCTTCTCACCAAGCTGCTTGCCTATTGTCCTGTGGCCCATCCCAGCCTTGTGCAAGTCTACAATTCTGTCTCTGATGTCCTTAGACAGCTCTCTGGTCTTGCTCATTGTGGAGAGGTTGGAGTCTGATTGATTGAGTGTGGACAGCTTTTTTTTATGCAGATAACGATTTCAAACAGGTGCAGTTAATACAGGTAATGAGTGGAGAATGGGAGGGCTTCTTAAAGACAAAACTAACAGGTCTGTGAGAGCCGAAATTATTACTGGTTGGTAGGTGATCAAATACTTATTTCATGCAATAAAATGCAAATTAATTATTTAAAAATCATACATTTTGATTTTCAGGATTTTTGTTTTAGATTCCGTCTTTCACAGTTGAAGTGTACCTCTGATAAAAATTACAGACATCTACGTGCTTTGTAAGTGGGAAAACCTGCAAAATCGGCAGTGTATCAAATACTTGTTCTCCCCACTGTATATATATATATATATATATATATATATATATATATATATATATATATATATATATATATATATATATATATATATATATATATATATATATATATATAAGAATACTGGGCCTCAAAACACAAGCTTGGGTTCCAAAAACACTAGGACGAGAGTGTTCCATTGATGGCAACACGTCTACTGTGTCAGTGGAGGAAGTCAGCAATCCAGAAACAAAGCGGATCATAGACAGAAAGTTTGGCAAGCAAAGCAGCATGCCAGGTGGTGTCTAATGCCTAAGATATGCCCAGGGAGACGGTCATGACCTCTTGTTTTTGATGAGGCCTCCAACCATTGCTCAAAGAGGAGCAGAAGCATGTCCAGAGTTGAGTGACCAGGATGGAATCTGAACTGATGGCAAGATCAGGCTGTTTGAAAATAGTGAAGACAACATCATAAGCAATGATGAATTCCATGATTTTATTTGTATTTGGAAGTAAACCCACTGTCCTGTAATTGGTAGGGTCTGATTTTTCCCAGCCCATCTCTGCTCGAGTCATAAGTTGTGGGCATATTAGCTGTGTGAGAGTGAACATTATTGTGTAGTAAAGTGAAGCCTTGAGACGGTATGCATAGCCATCATTTCCATATTGATCGTCTCACTTCATTGAGGAACCAAGTAATGTACATTTAGTTTTCCAATTTTCAAGAAATTCCACATGAAATAAACCACTG
This sequence comes from Eptatretus burgeri, assembly GCF_056783735.1. Classification (NCBI taxonomy): domain Eukaryota; kingdom Metazoa; phylum Chordata; class Myxini; order Myxiniformes; family Myxinidae; genus Eptatretus; species Eptatretus burgeri. Next base: position 63,992,764 of record NC_140965.1, read on the forward strand.
TTCGTTCCATGATTTATTGAACATTACGACAGATTATAGCACCTAGCTCTCCAATTCCACACTTGCCAAAAGCTTTCCAGAAAATGATGGAACCTGGATTTTTATTTATATTATTATTTTGGGGATCAAGAGTGTCTCCACTTCAAGCTGACTCTCTTTTCATTGTGGTGTGAAATTATTGACCCAGGTCCTACAACCTGTCGTAATCTTCAAGAAATAAGTTCCACTGCCCTCACCCTCTTCTTAAGATAACATTGCAAGAGCTTTGCTACAACGGTCACAGGAAATGCCATTTGATAAAATATGTGGTCCTTTGGTACCCACCTTGCACTAAACCTTATTAAATTTCAAATGAGAATGATTACATCTCTCTACACTTCAACAATGGTGTTTAAATTGTTCTGAAATCTCATGTGTAGTAAATTGACATGTCTCATATGTTATGTTTGCTTGAGTGACAGTTGGTTGCACATGAGCATTTTAAAGATCCCTCGCAAATTTGAAGACGTGGTCAAACTCACCGCAGCATTCAAACTGAAAGACATGCATTGTCAAATTATGGTGACAATCTTCTGTGAATTTCAGCAGATTTGATGGGACTCTTCACAAGGCACCTAGTACACATCTGTCCCACAGCACAAACACGTTCTGGCCACCATTTGGGTTTAATTCAGAACACTGACCAGCCAGCATCAATGTCACTTCCTGTACAAGTTACACAATTTTTTTTTCACACTGACCTATTAATTATACATGCTCGACATAAAAAAATGTCCAAGTCATCCTTTAACAATTCTTGTTGCTCAGATATCAATATGTGCACATTTCCTCACTTGTCACAGGCGCAGACACGAAAACAGTTCATAAGAGTATCTGCTGCCTTCTCCAGCATGTCTCCAGCCTTCCCACGACCCTTCCTTCTCAGCTGTTGATCTGCCTGGATTGGGAAACAGTGGGTTGGTCCAATCAAGGGTGATTATGTGCACTTTTCTAACCACGAACTGTGCACAAGCACACACAATATATATATATATATATATATATATATATATATATATATATATATATATATATATATATATATATATATATATATATATATATATATATATATATATATATATATATATATAGTAGACTAGGCGTAAGTCGTCACCATCGGGACCGAGAAAAAAGTGACGACTTAGAAATGTGACGACTTACGCGTATGCAAACATTCATGATGACTGTGGGGTGAAGGATGAAGTCGCGCGTGGCCTGGACACGTATGTGTGAGAGCCGGCTATTGTACCAAAAGGAAAACACAATCCTCGGGGCATAGGTAGGGGTGAGTTGGTGAGTTGGAAAGTGATCAAGCAAAGATGGAATTCATGAATCAGTTTATCAAAAGTAAAGATAATGAACAACTCTGTAAGACAACTCGTATACCATCGGTGATGGTATGGTGACAAATTACATGACACACAGTCATCGTGGTGATGATTACCACTCAATGCCTATGTGTAAGTGAGTGCGGTAATATACAAAACAAGCCAAGATAAAACCATGATCGGACTTCAACACTAAGCTCGATCGATCCTTTACTTCTTCACGAAGTAATCCGTTATGTTTGAATGCCTCAAACTCTTGGGCATCTGGTGCATGAGAAAGGATTCAAACCGGTCATTGTATTCCATGATGTTGGCTGGGCAATCCTCCACCGAAAGACAGTATCGGCCGAATATTTGGCGGAATCGGCCGAAACCGAAAATTTGGCTGAGCCGACATTTGCCGAAACCAGATGATGAGCACGTCATCAACATCTTCAAAGGACACACATTTCACACTTCCCACCGGCCTCACGATCTTCTCCACTTGTCCAAATATCTAGCCCTTATTCTTCAAGATATCGTTCAATGTCTGCCGTTTGATGTCCAACTTCTCAGCTATGGCTGTTTTCTTCATCAGTGGATTTGCCTCACAAAACTGGATAATGTCGTATTTTTCTTGGTAGGTTTAAGTTGTAAGCTTACGCTTAGTCGCCATTGTCCTGCCTGCAGTGCGATCAACGTGTGTACGCAGTTAAAAATAGCCTATCACTGGCGGTGTAAACCAATGAGCGAGCATCACGATTCTATGAAATTGGGCTTCTCACGAGGCAGCAGTTCCGTGTGACGAGTTAGGAGTGGTAATTTACTTGAGTTTCCATTACATGGGAATGGACAACATCTGACGACTTAGACGAAGTGACGACTTAGAGATGACGACTTACAGAGGGATGACCCTTTATTCATAGGGACTTAACATGAGATAAATTCGGGACTTTTTGACGCTGCCGACTTACACGCTGCCGACTTACACCTAGTCTACTGTATATATATATATATATATATATATATATATATATATATATATATATATATATATATATATATATATATATATAAATAAAACACACAGATGGCTGTCCGTTCGTCTGTTAGCTGTAACGCTGATTGGCTGTGTGAGGAGGCTATGTGCAATGCGATTGGGTCCCAGCAAGATTATTGTATATGCTTATTAAAAGATGATATCCCAAATCTGATTTAACATTTTTTTACGATAGGAACTCATGGCCTAAATAATTATGTCGAAATGTAGAGTTAAATGGGAGAGAAAACACCACAAAGATGAGGGTCGTGGGGGACCACAAAGATGAGGGTCGTGGGGGACCACAAAGATGAGGGTCGTGGGGGACCACAAAGATGAGGGTCGTGGGGGACCACAAAGATGAGGGTCGTGGGGGACCACAAAGATGAGGGTCGTGGGGGACCACAAAGATGAGGGTCGTGGGGGACCACAAAGATGAGGGTCGTGGGGGACCACAAGGATGAGGGTCGTGGGGGGCCACAAGGATGAGGGTCGTGGGGGGCCACAAGGATGAGGGTCGTGGGGGACCACAAGGATGAGGGTCGTGGGGGACCACAAGGATGAGGGTCGTGGGGGACCACAAGGATGAGGGTCGTGGGGGACCACAAGGATGAGGGTCGTGGGGGACCACAAGGATGAGGGTCGTGGGGGACCACAAGGATGAGGGTCGTGGGGGACCACAAGGATGAGGGTCGTGGGGGACCACAAGGATGAGGGTCGTGGAGGACCACAAGGATGAGGGTCGTGGGGGACCACAAGGATGAGGGTCGTGGGGGACCACAAGCATGAGGGTCGTGGGGGACCACAAGCATGAGGGTCGTGGGGGACCACAAGCATGAGGGTCGTGGGGGACCACAAGCATGAGGGTCGTGGGGGACCACAAGCATGAGGGTCGTGGGGGACCACAAGCATGAGGGTCGTGGGGGACCACAAGCATGAGGGTCGTGGGGGACCACAAGCATGAGGGTCGTGGGGGACAACAAGGATGAGGGTCGTGGGGGACCACAAGCATGAGGGTCGTGGGGGACCACAAGCATGAGGGTCGTGGGGGACCACAAGCATGAGGGTCGTGGGGGACCACAAGCATGAGGGTCGTGGGGGACCACAAGGATGAGGGTCGTGGGGGACCACAAGGATGAGGGTCGTGGGGGACCACAAGGATGAGGGTCGTGGGGGACCACAAGGATGAGGGTCGTGGGGGACCACAAGGATGAGGGTCGTGGGGGACCACAAGGATGAGGGTAGTGGGGGACAACAAGGATGAGGGTAGTGGGTGGTCTTATCATTGTCTTCTTTCTCTTTCGATTCTCCTTTCTTTTCTTCTCTTCTGCCATTTCTCGTCTCAGTTATTCTGCATCTTTCTTGTCCAGGATCTGATGAATTCGCCTCTCCAAAGGGTACCGCACCGGAAATAAACATGCCGCAGGTCATGGCAGCCTGGTAGTACAGGATCCTGAACTCTTTGGTAATGCTTTGAGAGACTGATCTATCAACAAATGTAAAATGTCGAAATGGTTGTACTGCCACGGACATGCATGGGAGTGGTTCGTGCAGCCATTTTCGGTTGCATTCCTGAGACCATCAGTGGCATTGTTACGACAATGTGGTCGCATGAGTTTGTGGGATGCTATCGAGTCTCTTGGACTGGCTTGTGAATTTGTTTGGGTAACTATGACTGTTGTCTTTTTCTGTTCATTATTCTTCCTCGTTCGGCTTGTGTACTACTTTTCAATGTTTCATGTATTTTATTACTATGAATATGGTTCTAGAATCTAAGAATGACATCGCTACCTCAATGTACTAATCCACCAGCCCGAATGCAGTGACGTTCAAATCCTTTTGATATTTGTTTCTCCAGTGTCAGGGGCTTTCGCTCCAACTTTTCTTCAGCTTAACTTACCTGACCTGCTGGCTCTATCTGAGTGTCGGTTGGACAGTGGCATCTCCTGTTTTTCAACTCACCAAGTTACATTTTTCACTGACTTGATCGCCCTATTTCTCATGGTCTTCCTATCTATATTAAGGACTCTCCACCTTGAGCTCATGAAAATTCTCTTGAAAGTGGCTCTCACGAGTTTATGTGTTTCTGCCTTGCTCTCCTGCCTTCAACAACATCTCTGTTTTTTCTGTATCACTTGCCTTCCTTTCCCTCTTGCATTGATGGCAAGTGATCCGGATTTCACAGGTTGACCCATTTTGTTTGTGAAAACCCGCAGACCGATTTTAGTATTGTCAAAATCCGTATTAGATGGAAAGTTCGATCCATTTTAAAAACGCAATGTTTCGCTTCCATTCCACTTGCAAGGATTGACTGACAGACTGTTAGACCTGGGATGCGTTCAGTTACCAAGTTTCTTGTAGAGCGCTCAAGCAAGCATTCCGCCATTCGACACTGTTGATAAGGATCGGCTGGCTTGACAAGCGATACCAAGCTCATTGACAATTGAACACACCCGGGGTCTGCTCAGTTGCCAAGCAGCCAGAGTTTCGTTGGGGTGCTTGCTTGATTGCTTAAGCCACTTAGCAAGCACTCTACAGGCTGATTGCCAATTGGAACACACACACACACACACACACACACACACACACACACACACACACACACACACACACACACACACACACACACACACACACACACACACACACACCAGGAGAGACCTGCAGCCGACACACAATGTTTCCCTCAAGTCAATTGGCTCTGTGACGTCATGAGCTTTCTCTCACCGAAAGGCACGTCACCATCTTACAAGATTCCACACGGAGTATCACTTCCGATCATGACTAATAAATAAATAATTCGGTTTTGATTCCCACCAACCCGTTTTTTTGTCACCTCCAACTTGCCATGTATGCTCTTGGGCCGTTCTCAATGCGATCTCTGACAGCATTGACAGGGCTATTTTACTCCACCCTTCTGTACACATCATGGTATTTGGTGACTTCAACATTCACCACAAGTCATAGCTGGTACACTCTCATAATACTGACACTCCTGGTATTGATACCTACAATTTCTCTATCTCTTAAAGGCTCACCCAAATGGTTTCCTCTTCCACTCATATTTCTGATCGTGACTCTGATGGAAGATACTTGCTTGATCTCCTTTTGTGTTCTCACCCTGGTGATCGCGTTGCCGATGTCCTGTCTCCAATTGGTAACTCGGATCATTCCACTGTTTCTGTTTGTGTCTCTTCCTCCTCATTCTAAACTCCAGTGCATCCTTTTCACCGCACTGCGTTTCAGTTTGGGAAGGTGGATTGGGATCGATTTCATTTATTTCTTACTGATGTGCCATGGACCTCAGCTTTTAGTCCTGGTCCTGATATGGCTGCCGAGGAAATATCCCAACGGGTTTGCACTGGTGTGAACATTTCTATTCCCTCACGTATCTATCAAGTGGAGGTTCATTGCCATCCATGGCATACTCCAGCTTGTGCATCAGCAATTGCTCAGCGCAACCACCATTTCAAGCAGTACCATGTGCAAGTGTCTCTGGAGTCCAAATATCTGTTCTGCCAAGCAAGTACCCTCTGTAAAAGAGTTCTTGAGGATGCTAAGCAGCAATATGCAGCTTCTGTAGCCGATTCCATTGTGACTCAGCGACTTGGCTATCGGGACTTTTGGCGGATTGCCAACGTTCACCACAAGTAATGTGGTGAACGTTGGCAATTCGCTGTGTATTCAACCACAATAAATCTTTTATACCTCCTCCCCTTAATGAACCCGAGGTTGTTACTTCACCTCTGGATAAGGCTAACCACTTTTCAAATCGCTTTGTTTCTAATTCTGCCCTCAATGATCAGGGACACCCTCTTCCTGATGTTCCATCTCATACAGACTCTGATATTCCTGTTCCATTTATCACACCTAAGAAGGTTGCCAGAATTATTCATACTCGAGATGCCTCAAAAGTGACCGGTCCTGATGGAATCCCTGTGATTGTATTGAAGATGTGTTGGCCTGAACTGTCATCGATTCTTGCCAAGCTATACAACCTGTGCTTGTGTGCTTTGGTGTTTCCTTCATCCTGGAAAGTGGCTTATGGTGTCCCTGTTTTCAAGGGTGTTGGTGAGCATTCTGAGCAAAGTAACTATCACCCCATCAGCCTGCTTCCTGTAATAAGTAAGGTATTTGAATGCTTCATCAATGACCAACTTCTCAGCCATCTGGAGTACAATGAACCTCTCACTGATTGTTAGTATGGCTTTCGCCATTCTTGCTCCACTGGTGATCTGATATCCTTAATAACGGATCATTTCAACAAGGGATTGGAGTTCAAGGATGAAGCTCAATTAGTTGCTTTGGATATCTCAAAAGCCTTTGATAAAGTGTGGCACAAGGGTCTACTCCACAAGCTTCAGTTGTTTGGTGCATCTGGAGTGATGTATTCAATCTTTTCAGCTTTCCTTACAAATCGCAAGACAAAGGTGGTACTTGAGGGTCAATCTTCTCAGACTTGCTCCATCAATTCTGGTGTTCTTCAGGGCTCTGTCCATGGTCCCACTCTGTTCCTTGTTTATATCAATGATCTTCCTGATAATGTTCTGTCTCAGATAGCCATATGCTGATGACTCCTCACTTTATTGTACATCTGCTGATTCACTCAACACTACTCGTAATGAGGTTTGAGATTCGCTGGACAATAATTTATAAAATGTGTTGAAGTGGGGGCAAGACTGGCTGGTATCCTTCAATGCAAATAAAACTAAATTGTTGTCCAAGTCTCGCTCTAGAAACAGGCCTTTCAGTTCTGCGCACATGGGGTCTTCAACCTTAACAAAATCATCTGAGCTTCAGCTTCTTGGTATGCACATCTCCTCTAACCTCCGTTGGGATAAGTACATTTCTGGTATTACTAAGTGGTATTGGTATTTCTGGTATTGCTTCCAAGCGAGTTGGTTGTCTTTATAGAGCGCAGAGGTATTTACCTCTTGATGCTGTTTTGTACCTGTACAAGACAATTATACGTCCCCTCATGGAGTACTGTTGCCACATTGGGGCTGGAGCACCAGCCTGCCACTTATCTTTACTTGATAGGCTCCAGAAACGCATAGTTTACCTGGTTGGTGCGGAGATGGGTTCAACTTCAACCACTCTCTCACCGTAGGTCAGTTGCCACTCTTAGTTTGTTCTACAGAAATATTTTAATGGCAAATGACTGCTGGACTTTGTAACTTGGTTCCTTCTGTGCGAGTGTTTGGACGCAAGACTCGGTTTGCCATCTCTGCACACCCATGAACTATAACTGATCCAAAGTGCAGAACGAAAGGCTGTGCAGATAGTTTTATCCCCCATGCTGTCTTGCTTTGGAATTCACTTACTGTAACATGCTTCTCATTATCCTACTATCTACTCCGTTTTAAGAGGAACTAGACGACCCGTGAACCCGTTGGGTTCCCGTTGTGACAGCGGTTGATGAAAAAAAAATCATTTCAAGAAGAGAGAAAAAAAAAAAGATAGCTCCAGCGAACTATACCACTGAGGTTGTTTGCATTGATCAAATACTCCCAGAGTACTTGACTGAATCGGGAATTGATTTTTTAATAATTTTTTTTCGTTGCTCGATTTGAACGAAACTTGATACTGCACACCACAGGCGAATGGCGAGTAAGGTGGCCCTAAAATTGTTGCGCTATCGTGAACCGTTTTGGCTGTATTTCGGGAACATACATACAAGATGAGAGTTTTAGTAATATATAGATAGATAGATAGATAGATAGATAGATAGATAGATAGATAGATGGATGTCAATTCCTACTTCTTACATCTTTGAGGTTACATCGCATTTCACATGACTTCTGATACTCCCTGACTTGGATGTTTTCGTGTTATTTGTCTCTTTCTTTTATTTTGTCATGCTTTATGCTTCTCTTTATCGAACCTACTTCCCTTAGCCCCTGACATCGAGTGGCTTTATGCCTTGTTTGGGGTGATTTCCATTAACAAAAAAAAAAATGATAAGGGTAGTGGGGTACGAGGATAAGGGTAGTGCTGGACCATGGAGAAGGGTGGTAGGGGTCATGGAGAGGTGTCGTGGGGGCTATGGAGAGGGAGCTAGGGGACAGCACATCCCAACAAGGGCAGAGCAGTGTGAACATTATGCCCAAACCTTTCAGTTGTGATAAAAACCATTGTATTTCATATATAACATGTGCAATCGTGCATGACCACAAAATAAAAAGTTACATTAATCAAACAATCCATGATACCGACAAGTCCATAACACAAGTAATATTAATGTAGCTGCGAGCATCTCAACTGTACACTCACATAGTTGGCAAATATGCGAAGGTCAAGTGTAACTGCATTCATTATGGGAAGAGCCCTGCAGGTCACAAAAGGGAAGCCACTCACAAAATCCCCAAATGGGATGAGGAAAACCAACAAGACAAATTCTAAAACCACATGGGATACACCAGGTCCCAATATCTATTTAAAAAATACTAGAACGGCACTCTTCAACGTCACATTGTCAGCAGATATGCCTCCACCCAGATCATTACCTCATTATACATATTTATACCAAGTTTGATTAAAATCCCTGAACCTAGATTCAAAACATTAAATAATTCAAGCTGCCAGACCACGTGTCCGATCAGATTGAAATTTAAAACATATATTCCCCATGACTACTCAATCATAACTGTGACGCTTCACGTCGATTAAAGTATTCGACATATGCAATTATTACGTCATAACAAAGCCACCTATGACATCAAAAAAAAATCCCCATGGGGAACATGATACATGAGTCGTCGCACAAATGGTAAAAAAATTTGTGTCAATCATATTTAGCGGTTGCAGAGGAAACGGAGAAAATTAGCATGGATGGACGGACTACATACGTACGGACAGACGTATAGACGGATGGACAACCTGAAAACATAATGCGGAGGCATAAAAAACAAATTGCATACATAATCCGATTCCTTTTTTTTGGCAGAGTCTAAAGTTTGTAGTGAAGCTGCAACAAATCACACACACACACATGGAGACAAATACATAAGACAACAAGAGACTCCACTTCAAACAGCAGCCAGTGAGCTTGGGGGAAGTGACATCACTTCCCAGAGCACCATGGGTACCAGCGATGCCATCTTTTATGACATCACTTTTCTCTTTGCACCCAGTAGGGCAATATAGGAGGAATTTCCTACTCCTCATGAATGCTTGTCTGTGCTTCATCCTTTAAATGCTGAGTGTCAAGTGAGGAAGCGGCATGTACCATTTTAAAAGTTTTTGATATGACTCGGCCAAGGTCGGAATCAAACCACCGACCAACTTGCACAAAGTTCTCCACAATATCGAAGCAACCATCTAATTTTCCAGGATTTTCATTTCAGAAGAAAGATTTAAGTAATTGCCTCAATCACCAAAAATTGATGTGCTCCAAAATGGAACGAATACAATGGGGTTTATCAAATAAAAATCGAGTATATTCACTGCCGTAGGGCTGTTTTTAATGTTAGCATACAGGCACATGCACCCTCTTAACTGGAACAGTAACCATGAACCCCTGTGCCACACTAACACTTGCTGCAAGGCTCCTGACAAACAGGGGGCCTGCCACACATCCATCGTGTTTTTGCTAAGTGAGTTAACACAATATCTAGCAAGAAAAAGAGCAATCAGAGATTGCAGACCCTCGCCAGGACTTGTGTGGTGTTTGCGTAGTTTTGTATGGTGTTTGTGTACTGGAGTGTTCTGCAATTAATGAGACATAATTAGAACTGCCACTTTATAACTGCTGGCAATGATGACCGGGTACCAAGACGTCCCACTTTGATGCAACCCTGCATTGATTAACCTGACCCATGACGTTTTTTATTATTCAAATGAATTTAGAATGGGATTAAAATAAATTCAATTAAAATCAAATAGAAGAGCAAATAGGTAGTCCTGCATTGGAGTAATCAGAAGGAACATAAGCAAAATGCATTAAAGGTTTAAAAAAAAAAAAAAAAAAAAAAAAAAAATATGGCTGCAGAATCTGCCCGATGACGTCATCATTTTTTTTTCTGTGGACCATTTTATTCCGAGACAACCCACAAGTCAAAATTTCAAGTAAATCATTTGCAAATTGAGCATTTTAGAAAGTGATCTCAAGTTGTTTACCATTTGGCATATGTTGACCTTTTGGCATGTGCTGATCTCAAAAATAATTGGTGGGTGAATTTAGTGAGCTGATATGAAAATCCTGTTCAAATTTCAAGTCAATCGGATGAAAATTGACAATTTAGAAATTTGGCCTATGTTGAACTTTTGACCCAAGTTGACCTCAAAATAATTGGTGCTTGAATTCAGTAAGCTGATATGTAATTGGTCTTCAAATTTCAAGTCAATTGGGTGAAAATTGACAATTTTAGAAACTATTTTAGAAATGTGGCCCATGTTGACGTTTTGGCCTATGTTGACCTATTGGCCAATATCGACCTCAAAAATAATAGGTGGTTGAATTCAGTGACCTGATATGCAAATGCTCTTCAAATTTCAAGTCAATTGGATGAAAAGTGAGGTTGTTAGAAAATTTGGCCCAAATTGGCCTATTTTGACCTTTTGGCTGAAGTTTACCTTAAAAATTAGTAGGTGGTTTAATTCAGTGACCTTATATGCAAATGCTCTTCAAATTTCAAGTCAATCGGATTAAAATTGAGAATTGTAGAAACAATTAAAAAATTTGGCCAATGTTGGGTTGACCTTATGGCCTATGTTGACCTCTGACCGATGTTAACCTCAAAAGTAATAGGTGCTTGAATTTATTGACCTGACATACAAATCCTGTTCAAATTTCAAGTCAATCAGATGAAATTTGAGGATTTTAGGAAATTTGGCTCAAATTGGCCGATTAGCCTATGGAGACCTTTTTGGTCGACTGAATTTTATGAAACTTCAATGCGGGACCGTCGCAGGGTCGGTGATATTAATCTCTGAAAATTTCAGAACGATTGGTTGTGCGGTTTGGGCTGGAGGCGAGTGGATAGACAAAAAAAACCAACAAACAAATGAAAAATCACTCATAGAGTAGTGACAACTTGGCAAAACAGCACAAAGTAGAATGGCACTCGGTAGAGCGCATACCTCTACCAGGTGGAACATTTTACATTTTGTATCCCACTGATGGACTGAATCCAAACCAATATCCAATCCGCTTATTCTTGTCATCTATTGAATTCATCCACCTTGTTTTGTCATAACTCGTCCACAACTTTTTGAGATAAAGTGATATATTTAGTTTTTAGCCCTCTATCAATTTCAGAAATTAGGCCTGTGTTGACCTTTTGACCTTAAAATTAATAAGTGTTTGAATTCAGCGACCTGACATGAAAATGCTTTTCAAATTTCAAGTCAATCGGATATAATTGAGGATTTTGTAAAATTTGGCCCAAATTGGCTTTTTGGCCCATTTTGACCTTTTGGCTTTACACAGTTCAACAAATCATTCTTCTTTCTTTGTCTTTATATCCTCCCGTGTGTGTTGTGTCTGTTGTGTGCAAGGCCTAATCAATCATTGCTGCTGATGTCAAATCTTTCCTGTTTTCAAACAGCCTGACCTCTGATCATCAGTATGGATCCAGTTCCGGTCACAACTTTGGACGTGCTGCTACTCCGATCTCAGCAAAGATTGGAGGCCCTAAATTTCAAGATCAGGACAGTCTCTCTGGACATATCTCAGGTATCCTCCTTTGCTTGTAAAGCTCTCTGCCTATAGCATTCAAGACCATCTTCTTTCCAAGATTTCTGACTTTCTCCACTCATAATCAACATGTTGCTGTCAATGGAGCCCTCTCCTCTCATAGGCTGGAACTCCCACAGGCAGTGTGTCAGGATGTCTTGTTACTCAACTGTATAAATGACCTCTCTGGTGCTCTGAAAAACCCCTTCCTTTTTGTGGATAATTCCACATTATAGCACACAGTACCCCATCCCATGGCTAGGCAAACTGCAGCTGTACATCACAGAGTTTTAGTCTGTAACTTCTAGGCCTCACCATCAGGCATGACATCTGCTGTGCCGACCACATACAAAGCTGGTCTCCAAAGTCAGCCGCAGACTGTGTTCCTCTGTCCATCCAAGTCTTTCCTTGGAAAATCAGAGCAAGTCACAGTATACAATGGCTTTTGTCCATAGCTCAATGGAGAAATGCTCTCTCCTCCAGGCTGGTACCACCCCAGCATCATATCTGTGTCTCCTAGATTCTGGGGAATCGAAATCGCTCAAAATTATTGAAATCACTCACAACGAGGCCGAAGCCCAAGGTCTGTTGCTTTCATCTCATAGGCAGGTTGGTGGTCATCTTGGTTTTCTAATGCTTCTCCAGATTGCTCCATCTGCCCTCAGTCTGCCAATCCTCCTCAGAAATTCCAGGATGCATTCTTACAGTAACACTCTCCTGGTTAAACATCCAACAACTAGAAAGGCACTCGGTAGAGCGCATACCTCCAACAGGATGAACAGATTACGTTTTGTATCCCACGAATTGAAATATCATGCTATATGTAATTTTTGGCCGTCTCTCAATAGTGAAGAATCACTTTTCAAAAAAAAAAAAAAAAAATTCTCGGATCCAGATCCAGACCTTCACCATAATCAAATCAATTAATCCTTGTCACACACCCAATCTGTCCACCAAGTTTCATCCGAATCCATCCAGAACTTTTTGAGATATCCTGTTCACAGACAGAAAAACAGACAAACAGACAAACATACAGAGGTGAAAATAACCATCCACCTTTAGTGGCAGAGCGAATGAAGGCTCACTGCATATGTGTTTTCTTTTGGTTCCCGCTTACATCCTCCCACATATTTAAACTGAATAAGCGCGTGCT
>NC_140965.1:64023480-64065980 GCF_056783735.1 Eptatretus burgeri
GGTTCTGGGTTGAAAAGATCGAAACCTCAAGGAAGAACGGTGCCCAGCTGATGATCCATGCAGTCGGAAAACCATTCATTTGCTTACAGGTCAAGGTTCATACTTTGAGTAAGGGAACTATGTTTTGTGAGGTCAGGTCAGGTCAGGTATGGGAGCATGTGCCAGAACAGCGCGTTGCTGCATGCTGCTGGGCCAAGCTATGTGCTGGGGGTACCCAGGTTCAGGTCACAAGCCCTCCTCCTACTATGCAAGGAAGGGGAGCAGATTTGTGATTTCCATCTGTATGGATGGGCTAATCCACACCAATCTTTGCATCCATGCTCAGGGTACCCAGGCCAGGCCATGGGCACAGACCCCCCCCCACCATCCCCACAAGGCATTTCTCTTCATTACGTGTTTGTATGTCTGAAAAAAAACATCAGAAACTGACCTCAAACAAGGAAATGAGGCCATTTCGCCCATCATTGCCATGATGCACTCGCAAGTTAATTTTTCCCAACAGCTTTAAACATCAATCTTCTTGATGGTATACTAAAGTCTAAATAACCAGATATTGATCGGATGACCCAGCCTATTGTAAATATATACATACATATATATTATACATTATATAATATTGTTGTGGTTACCACCCGTTCGGTGTGCGGACAACCACTTTTAGCCGAATCGCAGCCGTACGCCCACCGGACGAGCAATCCAGTCGCAGCCTTCCGGATCAAACGCTGGAATCCAGCTACGGTGTGTTTTTAATCATAACATATATCTGCAAACTCTCCTGTCCACGCACTACAGGGTCAATCACCGAATTGTCGATATACCTAATTATTTGCGTAGACAGGAATGCCGGGGATCTATACCTCGGCAGAAGCCGGTACAAAACGAGCCACTTACGCACAGCTCGTTTTGTAAGCGATTGCCGAGCGGTGGTTTAATCGCCCGACCCCGCCGGATCCTATTACTTTATCGGCAATTAAAAAGCCCGCGAGAATCCCGTACGCAGCAATGGCAATGCAAATGAGGAAAGGGACGCAACGACCAGATCAACATTTAGACAAGCACATTTATTTATACACGTGACGCAAGCAATGAAGCAATATACAAACAGTATGCAATGGGGGAATGGGGGTAGGGGACAGGACGCGAGTAAAAGAAAAGCAAAGACCTGCAGCCGATATCTAAACGAAATGCAAGTATATACAGGCACTTAACCAGTTTTACTTACGGACGGCACCACAAACACACACAAACACCCAGAAATAAAGGAAGAAAAGCGACCATGTGGTGGTGGACCCTCAGGACTCCGTCCTCCTTCCTCCGACCTTGCGCTCGTCCCACCCTCATGGTTCTCTCGCCTCCTTCCTCACGACGCCCCCGACCTCGATTCTGATTCTCCTCAGCGCTCGCGTTCCTGCCACCTCGATTCTGTTTCTCCTCAGCACCACACGGAGAGACTCTCCTCAGCGTTCCCCCCCCCCGCCTCAATTCTCTCCTCCGCGTTCCAGCACCTCCGACCTTTATCCACAGAGCTTCGCCCATCCCTTCCCGGTGCGCGGGGGGGGGGGGAATTCCAGCAGAGCTTGGCCGGGCAGTTGTTGTTGCCCCCAAGGGGAGGGGCCGCAGTGGGCTCTTTCCACCCAAAAGGAGCGCCCTCCCCTACTTCACCTTTGAATCTCGGCTCGACCCGCTCCTCCTCACTCCCGGCACGCGGGGGGGGGGGAAGGGGGAGGGGAAATCCCCGACTTTATCGGGATCTCTTTCTTCGGAGCACCTTGTTGTTTCAACTGTTGGTTGGCATGGTGTTATTCGTTGGGGAGAGGGGGGGTGAGGCCGTCGTCCGTTCTCCCTCGACGAATGCCAGGCTTCTCGCAACTGTTGCTGAGGTGGAAATGCGGTGGTGGTGTGGTTGGCGTTATGGTGGTGTGGCTGGCATTTTGTGGTGGTCATGATGGTGGTGTGGTTGGGCGGTTGTGGTTAAGGTGGTTGTTGTGAAGGCGGTTGTGGAGAAGGTGGCTGTGGTTAGTGGTGGTTGTGGTGGTGGAGAGGCGGTTGGTCCAAAATAAAGATAGTAAAAGAAAAACGGCTGACTCAAAGATCACAGCCCAGTTACACGAATAATCCCTTAGACATCAGTGGGGAAATCTATCTGAACACAGACTTATTGACATAACTGACTGAAGGACCTATATGGTGTCCTGTGAATTTCAACAACCGTAACAATATATACACATATATATTATACATTATATAATATATACACATACATATATATATATATATATATATATATTATACATTATACAATATATACACATATACATTATATAAGATATACATATATCCACATTATATAATACTAGTGCGTGGCCATACGTGCAAAAAAAAAAAAACTTTCAAACAAACACACAGGCCGTTCCTTCACTCTCGTAAACGACGACTGGATTGGGGCATTGTGTTTATCTATAAAAGCGCATAAGAAATCGAGAAATTATTAGAATAAAGTAAGTCATCACTATCCGGAAGTCCGTACGTTGTAACCAGTAATGGGAAACGCGGCTGAGGATCTCTTCCCCATCGGCCACGCCTACGCAGCAACGTGTCCTGTCATTGGTAACTAAATGGCGCCCTTTCCCCATCGGCCACGCCTACGCAGCAACGTGTCCTGTCATTGGTTTGGTAAATAAATGGCCATAACTTGGGAACCACTTGTCAGATTAATATCAAACCTTGAAAACGCACATACTCAAGTCCCCAGCAATATACCTGGCAAGTTTCAATTATAACGGAGCAGTGGTTGTCGAAAAACAGCGGTCAGATTCACACAGACACACACAGAGATTTCTGGAATTATAGATATACACTAGCCGAAACCCCGTCACAGACGGGGCACAAAATTGGTCCTTCAGTATTAATTTTGATTATCTGTCGAATCGCGTTGGTCCCGTCTCGATCGGATGAAATTGAAGTTACCCGGTGACCTTGACCCCTTGACCTTGACCGCCCCATGTCCGTTCTCACGTCCCAAGGATCACTCATGCCAAGTTTCATCTCATTCCATCCAACGGTTCGGCCGCCTATAAAGGACGAACAAACACACACACATACAAACAAACATATTCTATTTTTTTTAGTATAGTAGATACATATATATATATATATATATATATATATATATATATATATATTAAAAAATATAGATATATATTGTTACGTCTGAGGGGGGGTATGCATTCAAAGGGTAATTAGGATGTTTAATTAGGTATGCCATGCTGTTTGAGTTTACCAGGATCTCGATGTAATAAGTAGCAATTCAGTGGTGATAAGTTGTTTAGTAAATGTCCATTTCTTCAAGGGGGAAATGATAATTGTCACGTAATTAGATAGGGAGACGGGATAGGGTAAGGGTGTCTGCGTAAACCCTGTTAGTATTCCCTGGAGGCTTGCCGTGACATCACAGGACAGTGCTGCGGATGGCTCCGCCCCATGATCACGATTGGCGGGAGGCGACGGCGGAGGGCCAATAAAACGGCTCGATTGGAAGTGACGAGGACTCAAGGATAAAAAGGTTCTGTTCGGGGAAAAGGAGTGGGAGGAAGAAGATCGGTAAAGAAAAACCGTTTTGGTGGAGGCTGTTGTGCTGGGAACGTGCTGTTTTGTTGCACTGATTCGATCCTGGATTCATCGTGTCTCGTGGCCTTGCTGTGCCTCGTGCCTCACCTCGGTTGGCTCGGAGTACGGGGTCGAATGGCGGGCGGACCTGCCTCCCTCTCCTGCTCATAACTTGGCGCCAGAACTGGCTCCCTGGCGGCTGTGAGCGGACTTGCGCCGACACCAGGAGGTCGACAGCACCACGGTGTCTCCTGCCCCTGACGAGCGCAACGCCAGCTCGTCCGATGCCAATACGGGGACTGTTGCGTCTACACCACGAGCCAGCCTGACCACCAGGACCAGCTACGTTGTGTGTGTGTGTGTGTGTGTGTGTGTGTGTGTGTGTGTGTGTGTGTGTGTGTGTGTGTGTGTGTGTGTGTGTGTGTGTGTGTGTGTGTGTGTGTGTGTGTGTGTGTGTGTGTGTGTGTGTGTGTGTACCTCGTGCCTTAGAGGGTTTGAGATTTGCATATCCATTGGAATAGTTTGTGTTTTCCCCACGCCCGAACCCACACCACCATCCCGTCGAATTGCCCCGGATCCCTCCTCTTGCCGAGTCTTATTATTTCTGGTTATAGAAATAAACGTTATTAACTCAGTGAAAAGCGACTCGTGCCACCTTCCTCGTCCCGTTTGCGGTAGAGCGATTAAAACCGCCATCTTTGGGTTATAAAAAAATAAACCGCCTCCATCGTTTCGGCTCATTCTACGTTGGCGGGACTGTTCAAGTCCCGTGGACGTCACATTGGTGTCAGGAGTGGGATGTTCGAACCCCTCTAAATTATATTTGGTATCGGGAGAATATACCAGGACTGAAATCTCGCCACGAATTGGAATATAAAATTACTACAGAAAAGCGCGCGAGCGTGGGAAAATTTTGGCGGGAGTTTTCAAATTAAATTTTATTGGTGGCAAACGGGACTTCTGCACCATGGCGGATGTGCAGATGTTTGAGGAGGAAGGCCACGTGTCTGGCAGCGAGTTGGGGGAAGAAGGGAGAGATGGGGGTAGGATTGGAACCTCCCCCATCCCAAGCGTGGACCGTGCTTCATCGCCCGTAACGGGGCCGGCAGCGCCGGAAACCGGTGCGATGACGATCCAGACAATGTTGGAACGTTTAATAGCAAATCAATTCGTGACACAGAGGGCAGAAATGATGGCACAAATGGCAAATCAATTCGTGACACAGAGGGCAGACATGACGGCACAAATGGAAAATCAATTCGTGACACAGAGGGCAGAAATGACAGATCAATTGGGGGTAATGGGGGAACAGTTGGGTGCACGGATTGATTTAATGAGGGATGAATTGGGGGAAAAGATGGAGAAAATGAAAACTGAGACGCAGGAGTGTGTGGATGTTCAATTGGGGGAAATACAAAGTAAATTTGAGGATAGATTGGAGGAAACAAAGGTAGAAATTACATTGGAGGGGGAAAATATACGAAAAAAATTGGAAGATAAAATTGATGCAACGAACATTCGTGTTGATAAAGTGGATGAAAGCCTGGAACGTCATCGTGCCCGTGTGGATGCTCGTATGCAGCTGCAAATAGAAGAGTAGGAAGAGCTGAGGAAGCAAGGGATGAATTTGGCGGAGGAGGTAAAAGGATTGGAGGCTCGTTTGGACGAACAAGATAAAATTATGAGCCAAGATGAAGTCTTGGATAAAGGCCTGGTAGAGCCGTCTTTTGTAAGTAGAGTGTCCGGGTTGGTTGAGGAGCAGCTACAAACTCGCGACGGAGCCTTGGAGGAGGTTGTGCGGGCCCAGAAGATCCTGCGGGAAGAGTTGAATCGGTCCATTCAACGTTTGGAACAGGAGGCAAAATTGACCCATGAGACCCTCACCACAAAACATCTTTGGCCACAGTTGGCTCCGAAATTGGATACGCAGCCACAAGGGTGTTTGATCCCTGGTCTGGATTCGGACAAAGGAGAAACTGGGAAGCGGGCCACCGTAAAAGTGATCCCCCTGGTAAATTTTGACGGATCAGGAAGCCTTGAAGCTTTTCTGACGCAATTTGAGTGTATTTCCCGACTAAACGGGTGGAATGAGCGGGAACGTACAGGGAATTTGGTGGCAACGTTGCGGGGACCAGCCGCAGATGTGTTAAACGTGATCGCGGAGGGATGTTGACCAGCTCCCACATTTGCGAGGCGTTGAGCCGTCGGTTTGGGTTCGCAGCGAACTGTGATCTGGTGCGGGCCCAGCTCCAGCACCGCAGATTAAAGCCAGGTGAGACAGTGCAGGAGCTGGCACAGGACATTTACCAATCAGTCAGGATTGCGTATCGGGACCTTACAGTGGAGGCATGGGACAGACTGGCACTAGAGAAATTTTTAGCTGCTCTTCCTGATCCTGAGGTCCGAGCGCGAGTGGAGCTACAGGATCCACCCACCGTGCACCGAGCGGCCGAGTGCGCGGCCAGGCTGGCCTCGTGGAGTCGGCCGGGTCGGGTGCCCGAGAGGCCATCGGTGACGATCCGACAGGCGGAGATTCGGGATCAGAGAGGGGGGCTGGGAGAAATTGGCATTACCCAAATGCTTCAGAGGATGAATCCTCCTGCTGAACTGCCAGGTCTATCCGAGGTGCCCTTACATAGGTCGAGTCCGGAAATCACTGTCGGGGGTCGGGGAGACTTGATCGGGTTGAGCATATAGCGTCATGCTCAGCTGGTGAGATTGTGGCGAAGTGCCCTCCCTTGGTGAAAATAGTGAATTGTGGGAAAATTGGCATGGGTTTGTAAGTTCTGCTGGGTTTTCGAGTGACAATAGGGACAGTGGGTAATTGGTAAGAAAGCGGGCACGAGTGGCTGTCCAATGGCTGGTGCGTGGATCAGGTGAGGAGAAGTGCTGTGTGAGTTGTTTCAAGTTAAGAAGTGAAATGTATGGTGCACACGTTGATTTTTTATTGGACATGGTGTGGTAACAGGGAAGGTCATGGTCGGTGAAGTGTTAGTAATGCAGGTGTCACATGTAAGGCCGATGGGGTGGGGGAGTCATGTGGGTGGGGATGATGTGCTTGTCCACAGGGATTGCTGAAGCTCACGGTGAGCGGGAATTGCGACCCCCTTCAAGGAGATTCACCCCTGGTGGCTAACGGTGACAGTGTCTGGAGGCAACTGGGAGAGGGTCTGGTTGGGCGACCAAGGCGGGTAGGACCTTGGCGACCCAGGAAGGCCAGAGGAGCCAGTGAGACCCCTTCCAGTGTGTTGTACGGGGTTAGAGCTGATGGCTACCAGGGGGGAGGGAATCAAAGGGAGTGGGGGCGGAGAAACGTCCGGGTTGGACTAAAGCTTACCTGTGGGCATGATTGCACCTGAGATGCCCCCATTATCTTGTGGTAACCCACCCCACGGCCATGACGGGATTCAGCCTGCATCATTAAAATGGGGACCATGACCTAGAAATGTGATGATGACCATGGTGTGAGTTTTGTGAAGATGTGTGAGTCCCACTCGATCCCGCACAACTTGACATGTGCAGCAAGGGCATGATGTCCGCATAATTTTGGGGCAAGCAAATTTGAAAATTGGCTCCCAGGTAACGCTGGGTCTATTAGCATCCACTGGGGGACGCGATCAAGTGTAAATATTCCGTGAATAGTGTCGTTAAGGCATAGAGTAGGAATGTAAAGTATAAGTGTTGTGTTTTTGTGGAACCTTTTGTTTCCCCTCCCCAGATCACTGGAAGAGTGTTGGACAAGAGCGATGATCCAGAGGATGGAGTGCAACTGCGCTCAGTGCTCTCATGTGATAAAAAAAAATGAATGATTGTTTAGGCAAGGATAAGGCCATAAGGGGGTAGTACATTAAGCAGGATAGGTAAGTTAGCTGCGGCTCGCTGCCCATTGCCCATCCTACTTTATTTCGTTAGGTTAAATAGGTGGGAGTCAGGAAGTGTTAAGGCTGGTACGGTAGCGCCTGTGATATACCTTGCAGGAGCTGCGGTACCAGAGGAGGGGGCAGTGTTACGTCTGAGGGGGGGGTATGCCATGCTGTTCGAGTTTACCAGGATCTCGATGTAATAAGTTGCAATTCAGTGGTGATAAGTTGTTTAGTAAATGTCCATTTCTTCAAGGGGGAAATGATAATCGTCACGTAATTAGATAGGGAGACGGGATAGGGTAAGGGTGTCTGCGTAAACCCTGTTAGTATTCCCTGGAGGCTTGCCGTGACGTCACAGGACAGTGCTGCGGATGGCTCCGCCCCATGATCACGATTGGCGGAAGGCGACGGCGGAGGGCCAATAAAACGGCTCGATTGGAAGTGACGAGGACTCGAGGATAAAAAGGTTCTGTTCGGGGAAAAGGGGTGGGAGGAAGAAGATCGGTAAAAAAAAACCGTTTTGGTGGAGGCTGTTGTGCTGGGAACGTGCTGTTTTGCTGCGCCGATTCGATCCTGGATTCATTGTGTCTCGTGGCCTTGCTGTGCCTCGTGCCTCACCTCGGTTGGCTCTGGGGTTCTGCTGGCTCGGAGTACGGGGTCGAATGGCTGGCGGACCTGCCTCCCTCTCCTGCTCGCAACTTGGCGCCAGAACTGGCTCCCTGGCGGCTGTGAGCAGACTTGCACCGACACCAGGAGGTCGACAGCACCACGGTGTCTCCTGCCCCTGACGAGCGCAACGCCAGCTCGTCCGACGCCAATCCGGGGACTGTTGCGTCTACACCACGGGCCAGCCTGACCACCAGGACCAGCTACGTTTTGTGTGTGTGTGTGTGTGTGTGTGTGTGTGTGTGTGTGTGTGTGTGTGTGTGTGTGTGTGTGTGTGTGTGTACCTGTGGCTTAGAGGGTTTGAGATTTGTATATCCATTGGAATTGTTTGTGTTTTCCCCACGCCCGAACCAACACCACCATCCCTTCGAATCGCCCCGGATCCCTCCTCTTGCCGAGTCTTATTATTTCTGGTTATAGAAATAAACGTTATTAACTCAGTGAAAAGCGACTCGTGCCACCTTCCTCGTCCGGTTTGCGGTTGAGCGATTAAAAAAAAATAGACCGCCTCCATCGTTTCGGCTCATTCTATGTTGGCAGGACTGTTCAGGTCCCTTGGACGTCACAATATATATATATATATATATATATATATATATATATATATATATATATATATATATATATATATATATATATATATATATATATATATATATATATATATATATATATATATATATATGGCTGAAAAAGTAGGTATACAGTAATGAAAAACAAAACATGCGCACAAAAACGTATTTTATTGATTATACAAGTATATCAATATAAACATACCAATAATAAGCATAATAATCTTCTATTAATGAATGAATTCTAGTATTAAATGAATCCCAGCACCACTATTATAATACTGGTAATATTGGTATAATCCTTACTGTATACCTACTTTTGCAGCCCGCTGTGTATATATATATATATATATATATATATATATATATATATATATATATATATATATATATATATATATATATATATATATATATATATATCTTCTTTCAGCTGCTCCCGTTAGGGGTCGCCACAGCGGATCATCCGTTATGATCCGCATAATGATTTGGCACAGGATTTATTCCGGATGGCCTTCCTGATGCAACCCTGGTCGCCTCTTACGACACAGGGATATGGTATACCTATTTTAACCGGGGTATACACCGGGCCCAGTACACTGGTACTCACTTCACCGACCTCGGTAGGATGACAGGCTGAGTCAACCTCCTGGTATGTATTAATTTAAGCGGCCAACGGGGCTTGAAATCAGGACTTTTTGGATCCCAAGCCGCTACCCTAACCACTATGCCAACACCAGGCCTGTATATATATATATATATATATATATATATATATATATATATATATATATATATATATATATATATATATATATATATATATATATGTATGTATATATATATACAGATTTCAGAATCCAGTATGATGAATGCATCCACACATCCAGGTCCTCAGACAGTTATTTCCTTAAATGCATGTTCAGATTAGCCCCCATCCCCATGTCTAATGGGATCTTAAATGTGATGCGTTGAGAAGGGTAAAGGATAGATCCCCTCTCTTATGGGAAGCTTTTTTCTTTATGACAGACACGTTCACACACATTCCTTTCACGATCTCTGAAGCCCGCCCTCATTTTTCCTCAGCAACATTCTTTCACAAGCTCTGAAGCCCACCCCCATTCTTCCTCAGCGGTAATCTTTCGTGAGCTCCAACGCCCGCATTTTTTGAGAGCGCACGGGTCATCATGGTAACCGTGCCCCAGTGGGGCGGGGTGAGCTTGGGGCGGACGGCACCCCTCGGAGACGGCCCGGGGATATAAAAACGAGTGAGAGGTACGTTCTGAAGAGAAAAGCGTGAGGAGAGAAAATCGTGAGGAGGGAACACGAAAGAGGAAAAAGAAAATAAAAAGCAAAAGGAGAGAGGAAAAAGCAAAGGGTGAGAGAAGCGAGCAAGAAGCGGGTGTCTGATCAGCGCCGACGAAATAATTCGTCCTTCCCAGTGCTTGGGCAAGCGAGCGTGTGGTTTGCGTGTGGGTGTCTGACCAGCGCCAACGAGACAATTCGTCCTTCGGCAAGCGAGTGTGTGGTTGTGAGCAGCGCCGCCAACAAGTGAGGCACAGGTCGGTCAACAACAATACCAGGTCTAAACCCACGACGGACCATCTCGGTGCCCTCTAGACTTCGACTGGCATTCAAGGCTGCCCCGCGAGAGGGTGCACGGCAAAGCTGGGTGCTGGCGACGGACGTGACACGCACGTACAGAATTTCAGGACGTTTTCGCTTCACGGACGACTTTTTGGTGAGCGGGACGATTCTTCCCTCCCCCCCCCCCCCCGAATGATCTGTTGGGTACCCTTGTCTGTGTTTAGCTGCAAATAAGTCAATGCCCGATAAGCATCTGCTCTCTGTCTCTTTCCTGGCATTTTCATTGACTTTGCTTTGAAATTCATTCTGTATTTACTTCAGCAAATAAAAAGTTATTTTTATTTATTTATTTTATTATTAATAAATTATTTTTCGATTTCCAACCTGTCAGTGTTTGTCCTTTCCTTCCATTGGTCTGGCATTGTCCGAACCGAGATAGAGAATTACCACAGGTAATTACCACAGATTTGACCCAAAAATTGTCGGCACGCACCAGCGGTTAAAACGCTCGGCCAGCCTAATTCAAATCTAATAGAGATAACATTGGTACTTTGCCGAGGGTGCGCTCCCCACTCAGGTAACCACGTGACCTCTAGTTAAACGGAATAATTACACGGTGGACACTGGAACTCATGGTTGACTGGGTGGCGTTCGTGGTTTTAAAAGAACCCACCGTACCACAACTTTAATTGTGAGCGGTGGCCCCAGGTCTGGCTCTTCCGAGGATTCATCCCCCTGAGTGACAAGCTGGTGTCTCGGTACCCGTAGCAATATGTGTATATGTATATATATATATATAAATATGTATATATATATATATATATATATATATATATATATATATATATATATATATATATATATATATATATATATATATATATATATATATATATATATATATATATCTTCGTCTTCTTTCGGCTGCTCCCGTTAGGGGTCACCACAGCGGATCATCTGTTATGATCCGCATAATGATTTGGCACAGGTTTTACGCTGGATGCCCTTCCTGACGCAACCCTGGTCGCCTCTTACGACACAGGGATATGGTACACCTATTCTAACCGGGGCATACACCGGGCCCAGTACACTGGTAGCTTATCACAATATATATATATATATATATATATATATATATATATATATATATATATATATATATATATATATATATATATATATATATATATATATATATATATTAGCGATACGCGTGCACATGCACGGGATAGCAGTACAACATAGCTGGTAGCAGACGACAGACCGTACACGGGGAATGACAAAAATACGCATTGTGCAAAATGCAAGTGGTACTATAGAGTGCCAAGACTTCCAAAAAAAGGGCCCATTATGCCTGTGGTAGGAAAGGGGGGATTAAATAAATGGAAGCCATGCAAAGACAAACACAGCCGTGCAAAGAGAAAAACAAAAAGGGCTTGTGGTGGTTTGGGCACATGAGAAGAATGGACGAGGAATCGATGAAGAAAGTATGGAATGAGCCATTCAATTGGAAAATATTTGGAGGAAGACAAAGATTATGGTGGAGGGATGCCATGGAAAGATTTGAAGAACAAGGGATTGAGGGAGAGGAAGATACAGAAGAGAGGAGATTGGAAAAGGCAGGTCCGAGTTGTTGACCCCTAACTGTTTGGATGAAGGCTTAATAAAGGTGTCTTTATGTAATATATTGTTACGGCCACGGGTACTGAGTGTATTATGAAGGGGTTAATCCTCGTTTCTCCTCAGAAGAACCGGACATGGGGCCACCGCTCACAATCAACTTTGTGGTGCGGTTGGTTGTTTAACCACCACGAATGCCAATCAGTTAACCACGAGTTCCAGTGTCCACCGTCGCATTTTCCATTTAACTCGAGGTCACGTGGCCTTGGCGATGCACCAATCTTATCCTGATTAGATCTTAAGTAATGCAGCCGAGCATTTATCGCTGGTGCACGCCGACTATGATGGGTTAATTATTTTAGGAATTATAATCTCCCAGTCTATCGAAGTTTGGACAATGCTGGATCAATGGAAGGAAATGACAATCACAGACAGGTTGAAACGTCAACAAGGAATTTATTATAAAGAAAAATAAATAAACTGAAGGACTTTTTATTTTCTTGCCGATTTAAATGGATGAATTCATTCAAAGCTAATGTTCAATCAATAAAATAATCTCAAGCAAATTAAGAATTCAACAAGCATTTATAGAAAAATGAACAAAGAGCAGATGCTTATCACAATGCCTTACTTAACAATTAACCACGAGACATGGCTATCCATCAGATGATTCAGGGGGGAAAAGAAATTGGGTCTCGGCCTACCAAAGCAGAAGTTGTCGTGCGTCGATTAAAAAAACCCAAAATGTATGAGCGTGCCTTGGTTGACCTCTCCAAATGAGCTCTCCACAGCCCGGCTCGTTTCCGCTGCCAGCGCCCGGCCTTGCCGTGCACTCACCCGTAAACAGGCTCGAACACCAATCGACGTCACGCTGTCACCCCCAGGAACCAGGAATGCCAAGAGCCAGCAGGAACAGTCCAACTGTCACCAAACGCGGTTGCTGCTGTCCACAACCATCAGGAGCTGTCATCAACCATCAGCAGGATCTTCCACTAACTACTATCAGGATATCCCACCAACCACGATCAGGATCTCTGACCAACTGCCAACAAAGCAGTCCTGCTGTCCTTTTATAGGCGACCAGTGTGGGCAGAGCCTCAAGCACGACTTCAGCCAAATCCAGCTTGCCTCTTGGCGCATCGCTGCACGAGACCTCCAACCGTCAATTCTCGCGGTCATTTTCTCTTGACCATTGAAAGAGATGCACCTCCCAATTAACACAGGCCTGGCTTACGACACCATGTTCAGTGCGCTGGACGAACACCAGAAAGCAGCCATTTGCCGGAACAACCGAGCAAAAACATGAAGCGCACACAAAATGTCAACGGGCAATTATCACCTATTCGTTCAGCCCGACACGAAAAGAAGCCAGCCAGTGTCCATATAGCTGCTGAACGGGGTGTCGATTGCCGATGGAAAAAAGTGGGCGTCAAACTTCGATGAAAGAAAATGGGTGTCGAACGTCAATGGAAAAAAGGTGAGTCCTGAATAAATGATCCGAGACCACAGCCATATTTGACCGTCAGAATGAACCGTTCAGGAAAAGCTTGCGGTGTCATTAATGACTCAAATGTCCTGTAAGTCCAATGTGAAAATGAAAACCAAAATAAAATGTGTAAATAAATAGTGCATTTCCAGGCCAATGTGTCTTGATGGAAAGGGAATGGACGAGTTACCGTTGGGCTCACAGCAATCTTATCGCGTGCTCAAAGGGTGAATATCGCTCATGCAGAAATAAGAACCAGATGTAAAATCATATGTAATGAACGTGTTATTAAGAGGAAAAGGTTATCCCAAAAGAAAGCAAGGGAACCTATTCTCTACCCTTCTCCAATGCATCAGAGAGTAAGAATCAAACCAGACATGGGGATGGCTCTATTCTGAACATGCATTTATGGAAATAACTGTCTGATCACCTGGATTTGGATGCATTGCTCGGATCCGATTCTGAAATCCACAACAATATATACTGAAGCGCAAAAGAAACTTACCACCTTTTAAACCTTCAAATATCAACAATAACACTACGTGTAGTAAATGTTTGAACTTATTTGTGGACAATAGTGTCCTCACTGTCAGACAAAACGGTCATGGATGGTCACTTGAACCTTCAATGGTCACTTCATAGCACAGCTGTTGAACAGCCATTTTGACTGTCAGTGATTAGCCAAGGTGTATGGGATGATTTTAATGAGCTGCACGTGATGTCTTGATATTGGCTTTAAAAAGGCCAGTGCAAAATGGGCATTTCAATCAACATGCCACGATTGTCAAGGGATCAACGGCAGTGTGCCTTGGGCATACTGCAAGGCGGATTGAGCTACCGTGAGGTGGCACGTCGCCTTGGCTGTTCACACCAGACGATATCGGCCCTGGTGGACAGAGACACCCTCCACAACTCTACAGATGACAGACCTCGATCAGGGAGGCCAAGAGTCACCACTGCAAGGCAGGACAGGCAGATGGTCCTAAGTCAGATGGCTTCAGACATTGAGGACTGAGTGGGACAGAATCGAGCAGCAATCCATCCAAAGACTGCTAGGCAGTATGCGCCGACGATGCACTGCCTGTATCCAAAACAATGGTGGCCACACACGGTATGGAGAGGGGACTGACATTGCACCCTGTGCTGTTCTGTACTGTAGAACAAACTTATGAGATGGTGTATCTTGGTCTAAAACTTGACATGTCATCAATAAAATGCCAATGTTTCAATTAGCAGTTGTTGGTTTGTTTTATTTTGAACCGTTACAATTTTATTACATTTCAAACAAGTGGTAAGTTTCTTTTGCGTTTCAGTATATACATATACGTATATTTTGCCTTAACTCAAAAATGCAGAAAAAGTGTGCCTTCATCTCCTGTGCACCAGAAAAATGTGAAAATAATGAAAAATTGTGATGTGAAATGATGTGAAATGTGAAAAAAAAGAATAAATAAAAATAAAAATAATGAAAAAGTGCACCAGAAGTTTCAACTTTACTTGCAATTTACACTTACCCAAATAACAATCCCAATAAAATGACTTGATGACTTTTTGAGTCACGCATTCATCATACCAGATCCTACACAGCATAATTAAACTGGACCCAGACGACTTATTTGCCCAACAGCACAACACAAACACCAGAGGACAATCATTGAAGATCTTCAAAGAAAGGCTCCGCCTTGAAGTCAGGAACAAGCTCTTCGCACATCGGATTAATCTTCCGCAAGGTACTGCGGAAAGCTCCTCTATATCCAGACTTTCAAAAACAGCCTTGACAAGCGGAGGAGGAGGAGGAGGAGGAGGAGGAGGAGGAGGAGGAGGAGGAGGAGGAGAGTGATTGATGTTGGCTATACCTGCAGGCGAACATTGGCCACGTGTGCATGATTGAAGGAGAGTAGTTCGGCACATTGCATGCCATTCCTGGTATCAATAGCCTCGGAAAGCTGAAGGGGTTAAAAAACGATGCAAATGAAATCAAGTTAATCAGCCCAGACAATATATATATATATATATATATATATATATATATATATATTTATATATATATACATAATTATATAAACCAGGGGTGTGTTCCATTACCAATCAGCTTGTCGAGCGCTCGCCAAGTAGCTTAAGCGCTCAAGTAAGCACCCCATTTTAAACTGTCGATAAGGAACGGCTGGCTTGGCAAGCGCGAGCAAGGTGATTGGTCATGGAACAAGGCCCAAGACCCAGCTCAATCTCCACAGCGATCTTGCTTTTGATTCCAACACGCCGCTTCCCGTCTTACCAGCTTGAGGTATTGGTTGAGCGTGACGTGCGCCATTGGATTGTGCGCCTCGCAGCGTCTGGGGAAGACAGGAACACGGACGGCTTCACATACTTCACTCACTCAACCCGCCATCCCCCCTGATTGTGCATGCAATTCAATTTGTTACTTTGCGATTTATAAATCATCAATTCCAATTCAAAGCACATCGAAATAAAAGTCAACATATTATATATTATTCTGTGATTGGTACAACTAGTAAATCAATTAATTAACAGTAAATAAACCAACAAGTTTCATCATGTACCAGGGAAAGCAGCTTTCGCTCAGATATCACAAGTATTTCACAGAATCCTGAGATCCGTGCCGACAGACTGAAGGGTAATATAGCAATGCTCTACTGTACTCTACTGTACTCTACTGTACTGTACTGTACTGTACCAACACCAAAAACCTAATCTGCCGTCCGAGATGCCATTCGTTCACCACATTCAAATGAACTTCACTTCTAATTGCATTTTGTTTCCATTATATCGCATGTTGGAAGTGATCTTTAGAAGAATACGATTCGAAAAACGTAAACATTCCTTCTTTTTTTTTTCTTTCTCCGTGGGATCAAATCTCCGCGTGGATTTATACCGCCACTTGCAATGTTTCAGCACCACCAGCTACACCGCACACGAGTCACGTTCAAGAAAAACTCATTTTCCGGAACAAAACAAAACGAATGACCTTTCGAACCAAGCAAAACATTCAAAAAGAAGTATCTAAAACCATTGAAAAAGCGAACTAGACTCATGGATAATCTTATGGAGGGGTTTTCAGAGCTCTCCCGTGATGCCGTGCGCGCCGCCATGTTGGTTGTCTTCACTTCCCAGGCAACGATATAGCATCAGTAGCTCAACAATCTCATCTGCAGCACTGTCTGTTATGATGATATGTTGGGTGGTCATATTTTGGACCATTAGCTGTGTGTTAATCAGCTGTCAGGATTCTAACCTTGCTTGTAACTGTGCATTAAATGTTTCAGGCTACCAATGTTCCATGCACCCCACTGTTTTTGGACAGAGCCCAGCTGTTCCTGTTTCTTGGAAACTAAGCCCTTATCACCCTTCCTGTTGCCCTGTGGTGGTGTGCCCTTAGTGCGACCTTGGAGAGAACTGTGGAAGTGTTCCTTCAGTGTATGCTGCCCACACATTCCTATTCTCAGTGATCACCAAAGCTTTGCCTTTGTTATCAGCAGGTGCTAGTGAAGGAGTGTAGGAAAGTTATTAGTTTGCAAGGCTTGCATATCTGAGAGTTGTGTAGGTGGCTTGGAAACTGTGGTTGCATATCTGAGAATTGACCGATTCAACTTCCCCTAGGGCCCGAGGGAGGGGGGAAAGAAGCCCACTGCCACATTTATTTCTTTTACTTTCTTTGTTTCCTTATCCCTTAGCATACACTTTTAGTCCACACCCAGTTTTCCTTACACTTTTAGTCCACACCCAGTTTTGCTTTGTGTGATTATATATGTGATTGTTTTGAAGCATATTCTTAATGTGATTCAGGGAGCCTGACTGAAGGGTCACTGAGTCACATTCCGCATGCGTGTGGTCCTCGGAAATAAAACGGTAATTCGAGGATCCTCATCTGACTCTGTCATCTTACTCGGCCGAGTGGAGAGTCATAACAATTGGCGACGAGGATGGGATTCGACTGATGCTGGCGGTGTGGACGGTGGGACTCCACTTGGTGTACAGCGATCGCAAGGATCAGCTGTGCAGCACGTGGCGATCGCACGAGGGCACCTAAAATAGGGAGCCCCAGTTAGGCGAGCGCTGTACACTTGGTGGGTTGCGCCTGCCGGACGCAGCTCCAGGATCTGCTCGAATCAAGAACTGTAACGGTAAACACATATGAGGTGATTCGAATGCGGCTTGTCTGAAGAGCACAAAGGGGAAGGGCTGTCAGGCAGTGTTTGTAGAGCCGGTAAGGGTCGAGGATAAAGGTATCCGTGTGAAATAAGGAGGAAACAGGTTGGAATCCTGTACCAAGAGAGGGAAGGTTAGAGGCCTTCATTGGGTTTGAGGCTATTAGGCGGCGGGTCGAAAGGGACCTCAGTCCCGGTGTAAAAGGAGAAACGATTTACAGCTATTAGGCGGTTGATAAGAAAGGGACCTCAGTCCCGGTGTAAAAGGAGAAACGATTTATAGCTATTAGGCGGTTGATAAGATAAGAACAAAAGAATGGGGAATAAATCTTCAAAGAACGAGAAGATACCAAAAGGAACAACATTGAAAGTTATCAGTGACAAATATGGAATCGATAACGTAAAGGGAATACAGGACTGGGTGAAGTGGACCGCGGGAAGAAAAGATCCCTTTTCCGCTGACTGGATCCTTAGATCCAAAGATATTAAACACAGTGAGTAATGCGCTGATAGAGGGCAAAGCAGGCGGCCCGAAACAAAGTGGACCACACTGGAAAGCATTGGCCGCGTGGCTACTGAGTCGCAAGTCGAGACAGAGCATAGGCGACTCGGACTAGAAGGGACTGTGAACCAACGAAAATACAAGACGAGGAACGACAAGGGAGACTAAAACAGGCGCTAGACCAGCTAACGGAAGTTAAGACACAGGGAGAGGACAAACAGAGGGAACTAGACCAAGTGTTAGCGCAGCTGACGGAGGTCAAGATACAGAGTGAGGAGAGACAGGAGAAGTTGAAGCAGGCGTTAGCACAGATAGCAGAAATCAACGACGACGTGAACCGAAAGACGACAACCCGACTTGGAACAACAAAGGAATTTACCCTGTCTTAGAAGGGGACAGAGTAAAAGGAGGGACCGACATTCACCAGTTCCCCATGATACAAGCAGCAGGGGGAGATTGGGTTTGAGATCATGGACCCCACAAGACATTAGGGAGTAAAAGCTAGCATGGAAGAATGTATAAAGAAAAACCCGAGAAGGGCCATTCAGATATTACACGACCAGATAAAAATGCAGGGGGGCAACCAGGACAGACATAGGGTTTATCTGCACTGCAGTCTTGCCCAGTGCGGTTTGGAGCCGCGTGCGGCAGCCTGGAGTGTAAAAATGGAAGGAGAAACAGATACCACCTTAAACCGACATTACCCGGAGGGAGCCGACCGGGAAGCACAGGCACTGTACAGAGGAAGAGTACAAACCCTGATGGAAGAACTTGCGACGGAAATGGCCCCGAGGGTAATGGATTGGCAGGCAATACAGGATGTCACACAGAATCCCAAGGAATCACCTGGGGAGTACAAGGCACGACTGTATGAGCAGATCGAACTGCACTCAGGATTTATTAACATCGCACAGACGCCCCTCCATTTCCTGAACACTATGTTCGTAGATGGACTGTGTGACGAAGTAAGGCGAGAGGTGAAAGCGGACATGCCAGGGTGGAAAACGGCTGACGTAGATGCCGTGTTTGAAAGGGCAAGACAGGCTTTGGCAGACTCTGAGAGAAGAGGAACGGAGGGGAAAGAAAGATACCCAAGCTCTAGTTGCAAGAAATCTTGAATTGAAAAGCCGTAAATACGAAGAGAGGGAAAGCAGGCCTCGCTGGGAAAATCCAGATTGGGAACCCCGGTATGAAGCCGAACGGGACCAGCGGAGGCCTTGGAACCGAGAGAGGGAGCCGCAAAAACAGGGAGAATGCTTTAACTGCGGTCAATCCGGGCACTGGTTTCGGGACTGCCCGGCACCGCCTAAACAACGAGGCTGGGGCTCGCGGCCACCACAACAGCAAGAGAGACCAACGGCGCCCCTAGAGAGTATGAGAGGAGAAGGGAGACAGCAGGAAGAAACTATTGACATGAGGACACCGTGGTGGCTCCGCAAAGGGAAACGCGGAATGTAAGGGAATTGACCACGACCTTAAACGTAGAGGGAGACAAGTAACATTCCTGGTAGATACAGGGGCCACCCGGTCAACACTAAAACAAGGAGAGATAAAGAACCTGCCACTCTCAGGTGAGTCAGTGAGTGTGGTGGGGGTTTCGGGACGGAGAGAGATATCCCGATCTCGGACAAATTACGAATTGAAGTAGAGCCCCCTGCGGGGAGAACATGCATTTTTGGTAGCCAAACACACCCCGATGAATTTGTTAGGAAGAGATTTGTTGTGTGCAGGATGGGATGTACCATAACATGCAAGCAAGACGGAGTTTTCATAGATGCTCCGCTGGCATTGCAAGAGGAGTAATGACCCTCATGATGACCGAACTCGGACCGGTAGTCTATTGGTTGCGGGTTGTGTCACAAGAGGGGAGAGATAAACTGACTAGGATTGGGAAAGTGCGAAAAAGATTGCGGGACGTAGAGGAATGGCTTGCGTGGCAACGACATTGAATTGAAAGAAGTGGAACTGCCTTTACACTGTACGGTCTATTATGACGAAACAGGGCAGGATTTTGATTACTCGGACAGAGTACATGAGGAGTACGCTACCACACGCACTTTAATGACAACCACTTTGTGGATCGGGAAAGAGGGAGCGGCAATGGAGGTGGAGCTAACTAACAAGGAACGTGAGCTAATGAAGCACAGAGAAGGACTTACCCCGCACGTCTCAATGGCGGTCGGTAAAGGTCATAGTGCCGAAGAACTGGGAAGAATGTTGACCAGGTTGAGATGTGCCTCGGAACCACCAGGGAGGGGTAGTGAAACCCAGAGCGCTTTACAGGCCAGTCGACGGGGGATGGATGGAAAGTATGCTTACCTGATCAGATTTTGTCATGTATGTTAGAAAGACATGAGATGAACAGCGAAAGGCCACGCCGCCAGACAAACAGGGAAACGAGAACGGAAGAAAACTACAGGAAGTACCTGTTGAATTATGGACACGACATCCGAATGACGTGGGCAGAGGTGCTAGCCGCAACGCCCGTGTCTATCCAGATAAAGGAGGGGGTACCCCTGCCCTCGAGTGGCTCAATACCCGTTGCGCAAAGAAGCAATAGAAGGGATCGCTCCGGTGATAGCATCATTACGCGACCAAGGGGTGATAATACCTACTAAGAGCCAATGTAACACACCAATCCTGCCGGTGGAGAAGCCCGGAGGAAACAAATGGAGGTTCGTACAAGATCTACGGGCAGTGAATAAGTGTGTGAAAGCGTCCTTTCCCGTGGTGCCACACCCGGTTACGATACTGTCAGGGGTGCCGTCCACTGCGACGCATTTTTCCGTGGTAGACTTGTGCTCAGCGTTTCTTTAGCATACCGCTAGCCAAAGAGTCGCAACACTTGTTTGCCTTCAGCCACGACGGACAACAATACACCTGGACTGTACTTCCGCAGGGGTTCTGCGATAGTCCAACGCTCTCGCAGGCTCTGAAGGAGGACCTGGAGGACATAGAGCTCCCGGAAGGATCAGTCATGATACAATATGTGGACGACCTGTTGGTATGCTCGGACAATCAAACGAAAATGTGAAACGGACACTGTAGCGCTGTTAACAGCTCTCGCCCGAAAGGGCCACAAAGTCAGCAAAGACAAATTACAGTTTTCGCAGCCAAGGGTGACGTATTTGGGACATATACTGGAACAGGGGAAGAGGAGCCTCGGAGCTGAACGGGTGGAGACAATCCTAGAGCACCCAAAACCCACTACATTGCGACAATTGCGACGGTTCCTCGGGATGACAGGGTACTGCCGGCAGTGGATCCCTGATTATGCAGTTAGGCGCGATCACTGTACGACATGGTAAAAGAGGCAGAGGGGGATAAGATCTCCTGGACGAATGGTGCGAACAAAGACTTCGAAACATTGAAACAGGCCTTGTCAAAAGCACCAGCATTGGGGCTACCGAACTATGATCTTCCCTTCACCCTATTCGTCCATGAAAGAGGAGGGTTCGCCCAAGCGGTGCTGACGCAAGAACACGGAGGAAAGAATAGGCCGATTGCGTACTACAGTAGTCATTTGGACTCGGTCGCCGCCGCCTATCCTGGGTGCTTACGGGCAGTAGCAGCAACGCAATACGCAGTAACCGCAACAGCAACGCTGGTTTTGGGTTCTCCGCTGACTGTAAAGGTACCGCATGATGTGGCGGCGCTGATACGGCAAAATAAGACACAACATATATCAGCGGCACGAGCAGTTCAACATGATTTGGTGCTGTTGCAGGCAACTAATATAACGATCGAAAGATGTTCGCCACTGAACCCAGCCTCCCTAATGCCAGCGGGTGATGAGGGAGAGGCACATGTGTGTGAACGAGTGCTGGTGGAAGAGACAAAGGCTAGGCGTGACCTACAGGAAGCCCCGATCGAAAATGCAGAATTGGAACTGTTCGTGGATGGAGCGGCGAGGAAGAACCGATGGGGAAGAACCATCGCTAGCTTTGCAGTATGCACCGCAAGCGCCACCTTGAGGAAACAATTGTTACCAAAGGGATTTTCAGCCCAACAAGCTGAGCTGGAAGCATTGATATGCGGGTGTGAGCTGGGTGCGGGTAAGACATTGAACATATACACAGATTCTAGGTATGCCTGGGGCATCTTACATGACTCTGCTGCCATTTGGGCCTTGCGTGGCTTTAAGACGTCCTCAGGGAAGGTTATCCGACATGGGGACTTGATCAAACGACTGATACGAGCAGCACAAGAGCCGCAACAGATTGCAGTGATTAAATGCAAAGCTCACACAGGAGGGACAGATGAAGTGTCAAAAGGCAATGAAAGAGCAGATTTAGCGGCAAAAGCAGTGCTCGATGAGGAGGAGGCGAACCCACAACCAACGACCGAACTTTACGTGGAGCAAATGGTAGACGGTCCACAAACGCAAGAACAGCTGAAGGACCTGCAGGTCTCCGCAACTATGGAAGAACAGGAATCATGGAGGGTGAAGGAGGGTGCAAAGCAAAAACATACATGGAGTATGGGTGGATGAGCGAAATAGACCATTTGTACCCCGGATATTGCTCCCATGGCTCGCTCTCACTGCACATGCGCAGGGCCATATGGGAATAAAAGGGGTGGCGGAAATTATTCGTCAAACTCTGGAATGCCCCAGGTGTAACAACAGCAGCAACAGAGGTGGTTAGCAATTGTGCGACCTGTGGTAGACATAACAGGAAGTATGCCGCCAAGAAACGGGGAGCACACCCACCCCCGTCCGGACCGTTTCAACACCTTCAGATGGATTTTATAAAAATGTCCGGCATACAAACATCACCAATATGTGCTGGTAATTGTGGATATGTTTTCTAAGTGGGTAGAGGCCTTCGCCACGACCAATCAGGAAGCTGGATACAGTGGCCAAACTACTTTTACAGGAAGTAATTCCGCGATTTGGGATTCCAACACGACTATCCTCGGACCAAGGAGGAAGTCTTTTACGGCAAAAGTAATGGAAAAAGTAGCCGAAGGCTTGGGTATCAACCAGAAACTGCATTGTGTCCGTACTCACCCCCCAGTCAGCAGGGGCAGTAGAAAGAGAGAACCAAACCCTAAAGCAGACGCTTTCCAAACTCTGCGAGGACCAGTCAATGCCCTGGCCAGACGTGCTGCCGATAGCACTCATGAAAATGCGGGCAACAAATAATGCCACAAGGGGGCTCTCGCCCCACGAAATAATAACAGGACGTCCTATACAGTTACCGGTCTCGGCTCCGCCAGATATGGGAGATTGGGATTTGGCATGTATGACTGACGGAATGATGAACTATTGCAGAACACTCACTGCTACCATTAGGGCTTTTCACTCACAGGTACAAGAAGCATTGCCGATACCTGCTGGAGACCCGTTACATGATTTCCAACCTGCTGAACGAGTTTGGGTGAAAGAGTTCCTGCGGAAGGACGCCCTACAACCCAAGTGGACCGGCCCTACACTGTACTTCTTTGACCACGCCCGGCCGTCAAAGTGAGGGGTAAGAGTGCATGGATACACCACTCACACTGTAAACGAGCACCCAAGGAAGCCGCTGAAACTAGGGAACCGGAGGAGGTAACCTCAGCAGAGGTTCCGGCTGTGTCCGATTCAGTCTTTTACCGGGATAGTGAAGACGACGACGAGGGGGGAAGACGTGATATCTCTACAGAGACCCCCTCCACCACCACCAAACCGAGACGGGGCTGGCCCAGCAGGACAGGGAGAGATAGTACAGGGAGACCCACTGCAAGCAGAGCCAGGTGCCCCGCCGGACCCGGGACCTGAAAACGTAGACAACAGGGATCCTGAAAGACCAGCGCTAGAACCAAACGCCCGCCAGACGGGAGTCGGAACCTGGATTCAGGCACCCTGCCAAACGTGGAACAGGCAGGTTTAGACGGCAACAACATTGTAATACAGGAAACAGCGACAGGAACTTTGACGACACAACATGCAACTCCTGGTGCTAGTGCTACTCCTGTGCAAAGGCGGCCTGTCACTAGGCAGCAAACCGACAGTCTTAGACCCCGAGAACCATACACGCCTCCTACACCTCAACCACGAATGGGGAAACGAGAGTGAATTAGCAACTTTTACAGCGTAGCAGGAGAGGGGTACCAAGAGAGGTGACAGCAAGCAAATATGCAAATTTTGGGACAACCCATAACAAGGAGTTAGACACAGTAAGAGTCTTTTTCAGTTAACCGCACCCAACCTTTTTCGTCAATGGTTCCGAACAATAAGAACATAAAGGTACCGCTGCTCCGACCTCAACAACTCATAGAAATACCCTGCATCCTAGCAGATGGGTCTAGTGACCTGGTAGAACGACACAAGGAACTTAAGGCCATCGTATGGTACTACGATATTGCAGGGCAGGTTCTCTTAGTAGCTCGACAAGTAAAGAAACAGAGAGGGCAAAAGGGATCCTACAACCGACAAGGATATGAATGGGGCCAGCATGCAAGTCTGATAACTAGAATTCCGCAAGTACCAGACGACACCCAGTTGGCATACTATTGCCGCGTTCTATTGGAGCAACCAAACAGCATGGAGTAATTGGATACACTTTGATGTACGCAGACAGGGGCCGCCGACAAGGCCCCCGAATACCTTTGTAGCCCTAACCACAGAGATAGCAAACATTGAGAACCGGAGTGAGTGCTGGGTGTGCCTTAAAACCACCATCTGGCCTCGTGACCGGACTTCCTCTTTTCGTATTACCATTAACCATCTTCAATCATGTAACCGGGACCAGTAGAAGGGCTCGGGTTAAGACCTCAGCCCGTGATTATACACAACGGGTCTATGCAGAGAAGAATCCAGTGCTAATGTAATGGTGGTACCATCTCCCTATGGGTAGAAAACACCAGGGAGCAGTCTGTTTTACAGGACAGGGAGCAAACAGAATGGGAAAGTCAGAATGTGAGATTCAACTTCCCTCCCGAAATCAACTGACCAGGAAGTCATCGCTGTTAACCCGGACACCCAGGTAGAGGAGCAAGTAACATTCACAATAAAAGCAGCCTTACACCATGACAACGGGATGATCCCGCCAAAAGGCATTCACTTGGTTTATGGGGGACAAGGCTTACCCTACCTACCAAAAGGGTGGGAAGGGAGTTGTTATTTAGCTTCAGTATTTCCGGATAGCAGGATTAAGACCACTTTTTACCCTACCCCTGCACCACCACGGCATCGACGCAGCGCATCAGAGACAGGGGATCCAGAGGGATGGGCCGGTGTATCAGAGCGCTTAGGGGTGATCAAAGGCACCTGGTGGGAGAAGGCTCTTGGCTTTTTCATGCCACATGCCGGTACTACTATTAATAGCATTAGGTTAGATGAGCTTTCACAAGTTTTTGGAATATTTAGGTAATGTAACCATGGCTTACTATACAGAATTAACAGAGATGTTGGTATCAATGCGCGCTATGGTAATGCAGAACAGAGAGTAGCTTTAGACATGCTTCTAGCAGAGCAAGGAGGGGTATGCGGGATGATTGAAGGAGAATGTTGCGTCTGGATTCCGGACCCGAAGGACATAACTAATCGTGCGGTGGCCCGAATTAAAAGGTGGTGGAAGTTCTCACAAGCAATCGAGTGGAACGTGAGGAAGGTTATGCATGGTGGAAGCTTCCATCTTCCAGGGCTGGGGAGGTTGGTTGTTGCGACTAATAGGGTCAGTACTTTTAATCATTGTGGTGGTAATTTTTGGGGTGTTTCTAATCAAACTTCTCATTACCATTTGTTTGAAGAAGTGCTGCGCAGCGTCACCCCTCACCCAGGCCATTATAATAATTAACAGCGAACTCTCTGTTGAGGACGACTTGGCCAGTAATGGGGAGGGGGGACCCACCAGGGCCTTCAGGGGGACGTCATACACGTGGACCTAGGCCAAGGTTTACAACCATTCCTCCTTGTTGAAGCAGATAACTAACCCAGGAGAGAGTGCGTGTTGTTTTGCCTTCCAGTGCAAGATGTGACTCCTGCGCTGCACGAGCTTACACCCGTGCCTTGAGTACTACTTTTGCTACTTGCTTATGTATAATTGTTTAAACAATAGTATTACCACTGCTGCTAACATAGAACAGTATTACATGTTAATATGGTGTGGACTTAGCATTGAATTCATACACTGCAGCTTAAACGGGAGGCATGTGGCAGTGGGTAGGACAAAAGGGGGAAGACAATGGTAACAGAAGCTAACCTGAACCACCGGCAGTTGGGGACTTCTCATTTGGGGAATGTTGATGGCTATCCACGGCATTCGTAAATCCCGTTTGGCAGGCGCGGGGGCCTAGGGGTAGCTGCTACAGGAACCAAATAGGGGTCCACTCGGTCGGTGAGTCTCAGGTGTGGCTGGGAATGGTCAAAATATGACCAAGGAGGGAAACTGTTATGATGATATGTTGGGTGGTCATATTTTGGACCATTAGCTGTGTGTTAATCAGCTGTCAGGATTCTAACCTTGCTTGTAACTGTGCATTAAATGTTTCAGGCTACCAATGTTCCATGCACCCCACTGTTTTTGGACAGAGCCCAGCTGTTCCTGTTTCTTGGAAACTAAGCCCTTATCACCCTTCCTGTTGCCCTGTGGTGGTGTGCCCTTAGTGCGACCTTGGAGAGAACTGTGGAAGTGTTCCTTCAGTGTATGCTGCCCACACATTCCTATTCTCAGTGATCACCAAAGCTTTGCCTTTGTTATCAGCAGGTGCTAGTGAAGGAGTGTAGGAAAGTTATTAGTTTGCAAGGCTTGCATATCTGAGAGTTGTGTAGGTGGCTTGGAAACTGTGGTTGCATATCTGAGAATTGACCGATTCAACTTCCCCTAGGGCCCGAGGGAGGGGGGAAAGAAGCCCACTGCCACATTTATTTCTTTTACTTCTTTGTTTCCTTATCCCTTAGCATACACTTTTAGTCCACACCCAGTTTTCCTTTACACTTTTAGTCCACACCCAGTTTTGCTTTGTGTGATTATATATGTGATTGTTTTGAAGCATATTCTTAATGTGATTCAGGGGAGCCTGACTGAAGGGTCACTGAGTCACATTCCGCATGCGTGTGGTCTTCGGAAATAAAACGTGTAATTCGAGGATCCTCATCTGACTCTGTCATCTTACTCGGCCGAGTGGAGAGTCATAACACTGTCATCTTGTTATTCTGCCTTGCCAACCAATATGGCGCCCACGCACTGCATCATGGGTACTGAACATATTCAGAGGCAGCAGGTGTGGGCATCTTATGGGAGAAAGGATGAGGCTCGTGATGGAGGGACTCGTGAAGGATCAGAGGGATGGGCAATGGGAGAATCGTTGAAGGAACGGTTTCAAAAGTGGGAAGTATTCTCAACGGATGTGTAGTTGCCAGAAAAACCTTTGCTGAGAAGAGGCAGTGAAGGGAGTTATGGGGGAGGTAAAGTCAGCAAAGGTTTTCAGGCAGGTGGCAGGTCCACCTCATGTCATGAGACCACTTTGCGCTTATAATGCGAATCTTGGCGTTCTTGAAATGTTAACACCCGTCCTTTTCAACTTGATCATCCCCTATCACGTAGACAACATAGATCGACGTACTTGAGGTCACTTTTGGAGAGTTCAGCCTTTCTTCCTCACCTACTCTGTAGAGCCGGATTTAGACATGTGGTGGCCCCTGGGCAGCCTTCAGTAGTGGAGGCCCACCCTACCTTAGAATCCTAAAAAGGTGACGAGACATGTTTACAGTCATCCATCCATGGTTAACCAAACGTAAGCTGACTATTAAAGTAACCTTAAAAATGTAAGGACCATAAATGTAACGTGAAAAATTCGAGGATAATAATAGTAAAGAGGCGTGCAAAGTCCCATACTCCCATATAAGTCAACTGACTTCTATATGAAATAGAGAATGAGATAAGATGAATATCTTATATCTGTTCCACCAACTACCAACTACCATTCAGGCACTCACAAATACATTTTTCCTTACAATTTTTTTTCCCATGAAATATGTGGAGGCCACCTTGGTGTGGAGGCCCCTGCACAACTGCCCAGCTTGCCCATGCCTAAATCTGGCCCTGGTCTATTGTGTCGTCAACAGCATCAGTTTCACGTATCCTCAGTCCTGGAGACGGCACAACTCTTACGATACTGAACCTTGAAGTCAGGCTGCAACGTGCAAAAGTTGGAGTCGTTTTCACGATCTCAAAACTTTAATTTAAATTTGCTGATCAATGATCGTGTGATATTTCCTTCCCTTGAGGCATATTATTCACCAAAATAAAATGAAGTTATCACTTATACTTTTATAGTCCTTCTGCAGGTGTGGCACTTTGTTATTGCTTGCATAACAACAAATCACAGTGGTGTACAACAAATGGCAACACATGAGTGTACTATGGACTATTTCATTGTTACACACGACATGTCATTCTAGCACATTTTATTTGCATTATATATCATGTTTTTCCTCTGTTTCCATAATTGTATATAATACTTTTTATTTGTACCCTGTGTCGCAAAGCGAAAAGCGTGGTTAAGCGATCGGTATCATATGTACGTATGTTGTACATATGTATGTCTCACATCAGACGTCGTAAGTAGTATGTTGTACGTGTCTGTATTTTAAGAGCGTACATCGAAAACCATTCAGCAGAGGAAATTGAAACTTTACCACATGTTATAATGACCATGTGATATAGCGGTCACTCTTTCGAGGTCAACATCGGCCGATTTTCTAAAATCCTCAATTTTCATCCAATTGACTTGAAATTTGAACAAGATTTGCATAGCAGGTCAGGAAATTCAACCACCAACTATTTTTGAGGTCAACATAGACCAAATTTCTAAAATTGTCAATTTTCATCCATTTGACTTGAAATTTGAACAAGATTTGCATCTCAGGTCAAAAAATTCAACTATCAATTATTTTTGAGGTTAACATGGACCAAATTTCTAAAATTGTTAATTTTCATCCAATTGACTTGAAATTTTAACAAGATTTGCATCTCAGGTCAAAAAATTCAACCATCAATTATTTTTGAGGTTAACATGGACCAAATTTCTAAAATTGTTAATTTTTATCCAATTGACTTGAAATTTGAACAAGATTTGCATATCAGGTCACGAAATTCAACCACCAACTATTTTTGAGGTCAACATGGACAAAATTTCTAAAATTGTTAATTTTCCTCCAATTGACTTGAAATTTGAACAAGATTTGCATATCAGGTCATGAAGTTCAACTACCAACTATTTTTGATGTTAACATGGACCAGATTTCTAAAATTGTCAATTTTCATCCAATTGACTTGAAATTTGAACAAGATTTGCATATCAGGTCACGAAATTCAACCACCAACTATTTTTGAGGTCAACATAGACCAAATTTCTAAAATTGTCAATTTTAATCCAATTGACTTGAATTGGAACAAGATTTGCATTTCAGGTCACAAAATTTAACTACCAATTATTTTTGAGGTTAATATGGACCAAATTTCTAAAATTGTCAATTTTCATGCAATTTACATGAAATTTGAACAATATTTGCTAATTAGGTCACAAAATTCAATCACCAACTATTGTTGAGGTCAACATAGACCAAATTTCTAAAATTGTCAATTTTCATCCAATTGACTTGAAATTTGAACAAGATTTGCATATCAGGTCTGGAAATTCAACCACCAACTATTTTTGAGGTCAACATGGACCAAATTTCTAAAAGTGTTAATTTTCCTCCAATTGACTTGAAATTTGAACAAGATTTGCATATCAGGTCATGAAGTTCAACCACCAACTATTTTTGATGTTAACATGGACCAGATTTCTAAAATTGTCAATTTTCATCCAATTGACTTGAAATTTGAACAAGATTTGCATATCAGGTCACGAAATTCAACCACCAACTATTTTTGAGGTCAACATGGACCAAATTTCTAAAAGTGTTAATTTTCCTCCAATTGACTTGAAATTTGAACAAGATTTGCATATCAGGTCATGAAGTTCAACTACCAACTATTTTTGATGTTAACATGGACCAGATTTCTAAAATTGTCAATTTTCATCCAATTGACTTGAAATTTGAACAAGATTTGCATATCAGGTCACGAAATTCAACCACCAACTATTTTTGAGGTCAACATAGACCAAATTTCTAAAATTGTCAATTTTAATCCAATTGACTTGAATTGGAACAAGATTTGCATTTCAGGTCACAAAATTTAACTACCAATTATTTTTGAGGTTAATATGGACCAAATTTCTAAAATTGTCAATTTTCATGCAATTTACTTGAAATTTGAACAATATTTGCTAATTAGGTCACAAAATTCAATCACCAACTATTGTTGAGGTCAACATAGACCAAATTTCTAAAATTGTCAATTTTCATCCAATTGACTTGAAATTTGAACAAGATTTGCATATCAGGTCTGGAAATTCAACCACCAACTATTTTTGAGGTCAACATAGACTGAATTTCTAAAATTGCCAATTTTCATCCAATTGACTTGAAATTTGAACAAGATTTGCATTTCAGGTCACAAAATTCAATCACCAACTATTTTTGAGGTCAACATGGACCAAATTTCTAAAATTGTCAATTTCATCCCATTGATTTGAAATTTGAACAAGATTTGCATATTAGGTCAAGAAATTCAACCACCAACTATTTTTGATGTCAACATCGACCAAATTTCTAAAATTGTCAATTTTAATCCAATTGACTTGAAATTTGAACAAGATTTGCATATCAGGTCACAAAATTCAACCACCAACTATTTTTGAGGTCAACATAGACCAAATTTCTAAAATTGTCAATTTCATCCCATTGACTTGAAATTTGAACAAGATTTGCATTTCAGGTCAGAAAATTCAACCACCAACTATTTTTGAGGTCAACATAGACCAAATTTCTAAAATTGTCAATTTTAATCCAATTGACTTGAAATTTGAACAAGATTTGCATCTCAGGTCACAAAATTCAACTATCAATTATTTTTGAGGTAAACATGGACCAAATTTCTAAAATTGTTAATTTTTATCCAATTGACTGGAAATTTGAACAAGATTTGCATATCAGGTGAAGAAATTCAACCACCAACTATTTTTGATGTCAACATAGACCAAATTTCTAAAATTGTCAATTTTAATCAAATTGACTTGAAATTTGAACAAGATTTGCATATTAGGTCAGGAAATTCAACCACCAACTATTTTTGAGGTCAACCTAGACCAAATTTCTAAAATTGTCAATTTTAATCCAATTGACTTGAAATTTGAACAAGATTTGCATATCAGGTCACGAAATTCAACTACCAACTATTTTTGAGGTCAACATGGACCAAATTTCTAAAATTGTCAATTTTCATGCAACTTACTTGAAATTTGAATAATATTTGCAAATTAGGTCACAAAATTCAACCACCAACTATTGTTGAGGTCAACATAGACCAAATTTCTAA
This sequence comes from Eptatretus burgeri, assembly GCF_056783735.1. Lineage (NCBI taxonomy): Eukaryota > Metazoa > Chordata > Myxini > Myxiniformes > Myxinidae > Eptatretus > Eptatretus burgeri. The sequence continues at coordinate 64,054,961 of NC_140965.1, forward strand.
AATTGTCAATTTTAATCAAATTGACTTGAAATTTGAACAAGATTTGCATATTAGGTCAGGAAATTCAACCACCAACTATTTTTGATGTCAACATAGACCTAATTTCTAAAATTGTCAATTTCATCCAATTGACTTGAAATTTGAACAAGATTTGTATATCAGGTCAAGAAATTCAACCACCAACTATTTTTGATGTCAACCTAGACCACATTTCTAAAATTGCCAATTTTCATCAAATTGACTTGAAATCTGAACAAGATTTACATATCAGGTCACGAAATTCAACTACCAACTATTTTTGAGGTCAACATAGACCAAATTTCTAAAATTGCCAATTTTCATCCAATTGACTTGAAATTTGAACAGCATTTTCATATCACCTCATTGAATTCAACCACAAACTATTTTTGTGGTTAACATAAGCCAAATTTCTGAAATCCTCAATTTTCATCCGATTGACTTGAAATTTGAACAAGATTTTCATTTTTTTTTAAAATGACCATCATATGTCATGTTGTCTGGCAGCCATATTGGATCTAAGGGTCTGGACCTTGGATTGAATCTTGGAGTCTGAAAATCTTTGAAAATCTTCATAGGAGAAACCACTTTACCAATCAATGCAAAATTGAACGAACTGATCAACGAGCCATGGGAAATATGGTTTGAAAAAGATGATGTCACTGGTGGACACCATTCAACCCATCATGCCTGCGCCACATCAACACCATACTAACTTATCAACACCAGATCAAAATAAGAAAAATGCAATATATATATATATATATATATATATATATATATATATATATATATATATATATATATATATATATATATATATATATATATATATATATATAAATATATACAGATGTAAATATAAAGTGTTTTTTGGGGTTGTGTTTTTGTAGTTTTTTTTTTTTTGTCTTCCAGGGAAGGGGGCTTGGGTAAGAAACACACAGCATCAACCATACAACACCCTTTGATGAGACCCCCACCAACGGCACTCCGTACACATGCACACAATCACCCATCAATGCTCAAGCTACCTGAAGGTCCTGCCAACATCCCTATACCCCCTTCATCTCCATAACTTCCAGGTACCTATCTAATTCTAATTTAAACTTATCTACTGTTTCTGCTGCCACTACCTTTCCAGGGAGACCATTCCATGCATTAACTAATCTCTGAGTGAAAGTCCCCTGCCTTACTACTGTCTTAACTCTCCTCTCCATTATTCTCAGGCTGTGGCCCCTGGTCCTGTCACTGTCTACTCTGTTGAATAATTCATCTGCACTTAATTTAACTTTACATTTCATTATCTTAAACATCTCGATCATATCTCCTCATAACCGCCTCCTTTCTGGTGTATAAAGCCCTGTGTCCTTCAGCCGCTCCTCATAGCTCAGTCGAGCTAGGCCCAGAATCAATCTCATAGCCCTGCGCTGAACCCTTTCAATGGCATCTATGTCCTTTCTGAGTTGTGGTGGCCAAAACTGCACACAATATTCCAGATGTGGCCTCACTAAATTCCTGTACAATGTTAACACTTCCTCTTTTTTGATTTATGAATGATCCCCCTCCGAATACAACTGAAAACCCTCTTTGCTTTACGTATAGCAAGCTGGCATTGTGCTCCCTGCTTACCTCCTGTATCTATTGCCACCCCCAGATCTTTCTCCTGTGTGACACGCTCCAAAATTACCCCTTGTATCATGTAATCTCTATTTTCATTATTCTTCCCCATCCCCAACACCTTACACTTGCTCAGGTTAAATTCCATCTGCTAATCCTTTGCCCAATCTATGCAAGTATCAATACTCTCTTGTATCTGTTCACTACCTCCTCTGCTATCCACCTTACCTCCATGGTTTGTGGCATCTGCATATTTGGAAAGCTTACTCTTTACCCCATTATCCAAATAATTGATGTAAATAATGAATTGTAATGGTCAGAGTAATGATCCCTGAGGTACCCCACAACTTACATCCTCCCAGCAACACACCCTCCCACTCACAGCCACTCTTTTCTTCCCATCACTAAACCAGTTTGCAATCCAATTAGCCACCTAACCAGCCACACCACAAGCACTCACTTTGGCTAACAACCTCCGATGTGGTACCTTATCAAATGCCTTCTTAAAGTCTAGATATACTATGTTCACTGCCTTTCCCTCATCCACCCAATCAGACACTGCTTCATAGAACTCTAAAAGATTTGTTAAACAGGAACTACCTTTGGTAAACTCATGCTGACTACCTTTATTACGTTCGCATTCTGCGAAAGGTTATGTTTTGGTCGCTGTGTATTTATTTATTTGTGAATACGTGTGTTTGTTTGTTATTCGCATAGCTCAGACGGTATTAAACCGAATTGCATGAAATTTGGTGGAATGATTCGTGAGTATCCAAGGAGGATTTGATTAGATTTTGGGAGCGATTGGGTCAAAGGTCAAGGTCAAGGTCATGAAAAGGTCAAAAACACTCTTTTGAGCATAACTTCCTTCATAATACAGCTATCGACATGCAACCACCGCCATATTGTTCCATGACGAGATACCTTTCGGATATGTAGTGTCGAATTTGACGTAACGTCATCGGAAGTGCGTATAAATGACGTCACAAGATGACGTAAATTTTCAATCTCATCAGTTTTGATCATACCGTTTTGTAGGACTTAGCTTAAGGACGTCACACACCAAATTTGACTTCGATCGGACTGACCGTTATGACGTCATTGAGGTTTGAACATGACGTTTTTCAATTGTGGCTAAAATGTCCTGATATTTTACATTCAAATATCGATATAATTTATAAAGCAAAGTCTCCCAAATCCAGGCATTAGGATCAGTACCAAAATATCTGTTTATTGATGGTCAGGTTTTGCCAATTAACTCTGTAGTCAAGGTCAAGGTCACACTCAAGGTCAAAATATACTTGTAGGCATAGCTTCAGATCTAATAGAGCTATTGACATGAAACCAACGTTAAAACGTTCAGTGAACTACGAGCTTTCAGAATGGTAGTCCCCGATTGGACGTGACGTCCCCGGAAGTGTGTCAAAATGACGTCAAAAGATGACGTCATTTTTCAACTTTTTAATTTTTCAGTGTTTATCATTCCATTTTGTTGGACTGCCTTCAAGGAGGTTACACACCAAATTTGACGTCAATCGGACTGACGGTTGTGATGTCATGGACGTTTTAAAATGACGTTTTTCAAATGTGCCCGGAAAAAAGTTGCGGCGGCGAAGGTATGCGCTCTACCGAGTGCCCGTTCTAGTTTACTATGTATTGATTTAAATGGTTTCTAGTCCCTAATTAATGTCGAACACCCACACTTGTTTCGAGTCAACATTTCAAAGTTGTTTGTATGATTGAAGCAGATAAAAACACTCACAACGTCTCTGTTGTCTTGTTCGGTGTTTTTAAGCCATGACGGTGTACTTACGGACAGGACTTCTCTCTTCAGTTTATGCAAAATACATTCAATCATTTAATTTTTTTTTCTTCGCCCATGCAAATGTACACGTACAGTTGTACTGCAGTTAAAAAAAAATACCGTTTTATCGGCTTATTACTGTAAAATAGCCCAACACAAGATTTTCCTTCCTGTCAAGTTGAAAATTCACTTCAGTATCTCAGATTTACCAGAGAAAACGCTCGCCAGCGATCTGAGAGAGAGAGAGAGAAAAAAAAAAACTTCAGCATTTTAATAAAAATAAAAATCTGAAGCACGTGCCCCTGTTCGCGAGGAGTTCCACCTGACGTCATTGCTCGGAAGGCCCGCGTTCTGAAGGCGTCGTGTTTGCGCGCGCGACTCGCAGGACGAGGAGGACAACGACGAGGAGGAGGAGGAGGAGGAGGTGGAGGAGAAGGTGGCGGCGTTGTGTGGCGCCATGATGCGCAGCGCCTGGGATGCTCAGCGGAGCATTGCGAGCTTGGAGCGCCAAACACGTTCTCCGCGGGAGGTGAGAGTGACCCCGGTGTCTTCCATGAAAAGGAGATTATTTATCGTCTGCGTTTGGGATTAGAATTACGTTTAACGATGCGGGATCTGTGGTAAATGCCGTTTCCGCCGTAAGGCCGCGCTCCATCTGGATGGCGTGTAGTTGTCGCGGACTCCTGACAGGAAACCGCCCGATTGCACACGACGTGCTTCGATCCTGCGATGGAGCGAATGAGGAAAAACGACGAACGAGACGTTTTTGTCAGAGTGTGTGCGACGGGCGATCCCGTGTGTGGGGAAATTTCAGAGCGATACAAACTCTTTGGATTTATTATTCGAGTGTAACAGCATTTGAAGTCGTGAGTGCCGCCCAAACCTCGTATCTTACTTTTGTTTGGACAATGCCACGAATGTTGGTTGTATTTTGCCGAACTGTTCACACCTGCTGAATAATTAATTATTTGAATACATTTTAATTTTTTTTTTAATTTTTTTTAATGTAATTAAATAAAAAAATATAATCCTTTCAAAGGTAAAAAAAAAAACCCCATATTGTATTATTAAGCTTTCCTGGTCATTGCCTTGGAGGCTAGTTGTATGTTGTGGATTATACTAGTACCTCAAAAGTCCTCCCTTTTGTGTAAAAGGTAGTGGGAGTGGGGGGGGGGGGGAAGTCCTGATGGTCCCCACCTTGTGCTCGAGAGCCTGGCTCAGTGGTTAGGGTGGCGGCTTGGATCCTCGGGTCCTGAAGTGGTTCGGGTGGCGGCTTGGGATCCTAGGGTCCTGAAGTGGTTAGGGTGGCGGCTTGGGATCCTAGATTCCTGAAGTGGGTAGGGTGGCGGCTTGGGATCCGAGGGTCCTGCGTTCAAGCCCCGTCGGCCGCTGAATTAATACACCAGGGGGTTGATTCAGCCTGTCATCCTTCTGAGGTCGGCGAAATGAGTACCAGTTCCAGTGTGTGTACTGATAGAGGGGCACTGCATCAGCGACACTGCAGCGCTCCAAGAAATGATAGCTACCCCGGCAGCTAAGCTGCCATACGACCACCACCACCACCACCTTGTGCTCAACTAAGTAGAAACGTTCTTCATCACATGCTGCTGTTTGTGACCTATAATCATGGTCAAAATATGATTGCGTACCTACTATGGATGGCCATTTCCTACAACTTATCCATTCTCTTTTTAAATGACTGATGTTGCTCAGACAACTGACTTGCACTCCTGAAATATAATGTTGCTATCGCAGTGCTACTACTACTACTACTACTACTTTGCAGTTGTCAATCTCACCAAGGTTCTTGCAGATCTGCATTGTGTCTCCACTGGACTTGGAAGGTCCAGACATTGCGATCTTTCACGTAGGGCTTGTTGCTGACCCTGCTTTACTGGTTTAGTGTGCCAGTGCTTTGTATGTTCTCGTACGTTCTTTTTCTTCAAATATGGCACCAAAAGTGGTGTGCCGGCGCTAACTCGCCTATTCATCACGAATGGCATCCTGGAATCTTTGACATGCGGAAACTAATGCTTGTTGACTGGTCTTCTGGCTTGATGTCCCACCAACGTCATGTATCGCTCTGCATGCGAAACACCAGTGATTGTTTGTAGCTTGGCCAAGATTCTAACTCGGGCTAGACAGCTCGGAGGCGAGGACACGGACTTGTGGGTCATCTTGCCCTGCCCCACACTTGAACTTGGACTGGTGCAGTGCATATCGATGTAAATTTGGATTCTAAGGTAATATGTACCCCTGACTTGCTTGTAAGATTTGAATGGAATTCCCAGGAAAACATTTGGAGCAGATTGTAATTTGAAGCACACCATAAGTAATTCTGGCATCTCTTGAAGTTGATGAGGTCATGATTAAAGGAGGTTGATGGAGAAGAATGTTTATCCTCACACTGAAAAAAAAAAAACCCAGGGGCGGGGGAGGGATATTTTATTTGAGTCTGTCTGTCTGTCCGTCTGTCCGTCACGCGATCTCCTTAGGCCTAAGTCACATTTGCTATACGGTGGCCGTACTCCCTCTGAATTGACAGAAACGTGAGGTGGCCTCAGGGTGGCCCTACGCCATATGGCTATATTTTACAGGCCCTAAGGTCGCCGTGGAATTATAACGTGGAGTTATAACTTTTTTCATTTCTACATTTTTTTTTTTTTTTTTTTTTTTTTTTGTATACCTTGGTCGAGGCTCGTATGAGAGCTAACACACAACTCACAGCAAGGAGGCATGAGACAAGAGGGGAGGGAGTGGAAGGGACAAAACATTGGGGAACAGACACAGGTGAACTGTGGAAGGGAGAGGGATGGGGATGGGACGGGGAACATGGCGAGGGGAAGATGGACATTAAAGGGACTTTCAGGAAGGAAAGCAGGAGAATTGAAGGAAGTGGGCTTGGGTGGATTATCGGGGGTAGAAAAGATCGAGGATTTGGATGGGGCAAGATAAGAGGTGGTGGTGAACAGCTGTTTTGAAAGCCTGGAGGGAAGAATGGGAAAGAATAGAGTGAGGAAGTTTATTCCAAAGGCGGGAAAAAAGAGGAATGAAAGAGTGAAGATGAGCAGTGATTCGTGATTTTGGTAGTTTTACCAGAAGGGGGTTGTTGGCGGACCTTGAGCGCCCTGTGGAAATGTGGTTGGGACAAATCGCAGAGAGAGCAGGGGGGGCAAGGCTGGAGAGGAGTCGGTAGAAGACAGAAAGACCACCGACCAACCTGCGGTGATTGAGTGAGAGGCCCAAAGACTCAGCTTCATTGCGGGAGATGCCAATGATCTTAAAAGCCCTGGTTTCGACAGCGTGAAGTCGAGAAAGGTGGGAGTCAGGAGCACCAGCCCAGAGGGGAGAGCAGTACTCCATCAGGCTACGGACAAAAGCTTTGTAAGTGATCAGGAGCTCAAGAGGGCCGAGGAAGGACTTTGCACGACGGAGGATTCCCAGTCGGCGACTGGCTTTTGAGGCAAGGTTGGAAATGTGACTTTCCCAGGAAAGGTCATGGCAGATAGTGAGACCCAGAAGCTTGAAAGAAAAGACTTCTTCCAGAGGATTGTTGAGAAAGTGGATGGGGGGGTTTTGTAAACGGTCCTTTCGAAGAGACATAGTGAGAGTGTGAGATTTGTCTGGATTGAAAGACATGTTCCACGTGTTGGACCAGTTTGTGATTTTATCCAGATCTGCAGTGAGCGAAGAAGCTGCTGCTTGCCGGTCTGAGGGATGACAGATGGTACGGCAGAGGGTGGAGTCATCGGCAAAGAGAAATAGAGGATTTTCCAGAGAGTCCGAGAGATCATTGATGAAAACCAGAAAAAGAACAGGGCCCAGAACGCTACCTTGAGGAACTCCAGCCTGCACAGGAAGAGGGGATGAAAGAACTCCATTTAGGGCCACACGTTGACTGCGACAGGAGAGGAAGTCTGCGAGCCATGAGTGGAGATGGCCTTGAATACCATGGGAGAGAGTTTGGTGAGTAGGGCAGGGTGCAAGACTGTGTCAAAAGCACGTGATATGTCCAGGGATACGGCTCGGATTTCCTGTCTGGCATTGAGGACCTCCATCCATTGATGGGAGAGCAGAAGCAGCACATCCAGAGTAGAGTGACCTGGTCTGAAACCAAATTGATGATTGGAAATCAAGCCATTGGAGAAGAGGAAGGATTTCATGTCTGAAGCGATGATGGATTCCATAACCTTGCTGATGATTGGGAGAAGGCTGATTGGTCTATAGTTACAGGGATCTGTTTTTGCACCTTTTTTATGCAGGGCAGTGATGTTAGCAGATTTCCAAGCAGATGGCAGATGACCTTGGGAAAATGAGAGGGTGAATAGAACAGAGAGAGGGTGAGCAAGAGCAGAAGAGCAGGCTTTGAGGACACGTGGGCTGATGCCGTCTGGACCGGTTGCAGAATCTGACTCGAGGTTTGAAAGCAAGCTCTCCACCTTGTCAGGAGAAAAGGATACAGAGTCCAGGGACAGTTGGGTGCGACTGGGTAAAGTGGGTAGAGATAGTGATGGGTTTGGGACACAAGATTTAGCTGCAAACACCGAGTTTAGACATTCAGCTTTATCACGTGTGGAATCAGCAGTGCGGCCATTTGAGGTAAGGGAGGGGATGGAGGGGGAACATACACCAGAAACAGATTTGATTAAACGCCACCAGGATTTTGAGGAGGGAGAGAGGTTTGAGAGTTCAGACTTGAGATGAGAAAGATGTTGTTTTCTGGCTCTCCTGAGGGTAGATACACACTTGTTCCGAGCTTTGTGGAAAGAACTGAGATTGCCCTCAGTTGGGTTTGCTTTCCATGAGGCAAAGGCAAGTTGTTTCAGGACAACTGCCTCGCCACAAGCTTCAGTAAACCAAGGGCGGGAGGAAGGGTAAGACAACTGAACACGAGAGGGGATAAATCTGTGCATGAGGGAGAGCAAGTTTCTTTGAAAGAATTCCCAGGATGAGTTGATGTTTGAGAAAGTAGTGATAGGAGACCAGTCTGTAAGTTTGATGGCTGCTCGGAGACCCTGCCAGTCGGCTTGAGTGAAATGCCAGACTCGACGGCGGTGAGGTGGTTCTCTGATAACAGCCAGAGAGATGTCCACTTTAACAAGGACGTGGTCAGAAGAACCAATTGGAGCGAAGGAAGAGCAGCAGATATTGTCAGGGAAATTTGTCAAAATCAGATCCAGAAGTGATGGAGTACCATTGGTTGAGATCCGGGTCGGGAAGTTGACCGATTGAGTCAGTCCCAATGAGTCACAGAAAGCTTTTGCTGATGTCCCATGGCAGGTGAGAGAGGTACCCACACCGAGCCAACTGGCGTGATGACAATTGAAGTCGCCACATAAGAGGAAGAGAGAGTTTGGATGAGAAGATAGAAGATGGTCCATGTTTTCGGAGAGTGAGGTGTAGATGGAGTCATCACTGTTCGGTGGACGGTACAGTACACATATAAACATGAGGTGGGAGTGGAGGGGAAGCCGAAGCCAGAGGTATTCCTGGGGGTGTGGGGGAGTGAGAGCAGTGCAGGGAGAGTGAGGAATAGAGTCTTTGATGAAGAGAGCAACACCTCCACCAGGACGAGGCTCAGGTCTGTCATACCGTAAGAGGGAGTAACCAGGGAGAGATACTTGGGAGTCAGACACGTCTTGGGAGAGGAAAGAAATTCGCTGTAGAAATTCGACAAGCTGAAAAAAAATTAACCCATTCGTTACCCTCCGTCTGGCCACATGTTCGCCTTAGGGTCCCCCTGCGGGCACCTTGCGTCTGCCTTGAAAATTCTATGGCCGCCGCAGGAACGCCTTAAGGTCACCGTGCCACATCAAATCAAAGACCGTACGGCAACCCCACGTTTTCGGTCTCCACAATTTATAAATACGCCGTGCAGCTCCCCGAAAAATAAAAACATATGTGACTGCTACATTGTGTGACCGTGGAAATACTGCGGCCGCCGTATAATTGCTCGTGGCCGTAGATTTTGGAGACCCCACGGCCGCCGTGGCAAATGTGACTTAGGCCTTAACAGTTGTGCAGAAATTCATCAAACTTGGTAATCGTGATTACCACATGACACGAAGGTGCGAGAGTAGTATCAATTTGGCCCAAAGCCAAAAGGTCAAATGTAATTATGGGCACATTTTCTGAAATTAAACTTTTTGTATATGCAATCCACATTGGTGGGGTGGGGGGGGATGCATGAAATATGTAACGTGTTTTTTTGGATTTGACCCCTGGTTCATGCCCCAGTCGGTGGGGATTTAGGGTCATCTGAGTCAAAACAGAAGATTTTTTTTTTCTTTTTTTTTTAAACTAAGTTTGATAATGGGTCTTTCCTGGTGGAACTTTTTGCCATCTTTCAAATTTCCTTTAGGTATGAAGTATTGGGATTTGTGATGGCGCATCATCGATTTCACTCTAGTTTATACTTTGAAGATGCAGGCAAAGTTACTTTGTGTTCTGAGCAAGCCTCTTGGTGTGTATTGAAGTAAAAACAGATCTTGTTTTGCCTTTTCTTTTTTTGTAGTGCTGTACTGTATGTTGAATATGCCTGATTATTTGTTGTTGTTGTTGTTGTCTTTTTCAATTTATTTTGGTGGGTGTTTTGCAGAAAAACTTGAAAGGTCTTGTATTGGCTCGGCTGTACTTTGAACTGAAAGAGAATGAAAAAGCGAAGAGGTAAGTGATCCTTCTAGGTTATTTTGTTGTTGGTTTATATATATTTTTTAACAGATACTCCAGTTTTCTTCTTTGAGTTCTGGGATTGCATCAAATTGTACAAAAATATTTCCTTCCATTTCCAGCCACTTGTCAGCTTATCTGAGCATACAAGACAAAGACCCAAAAGCACACAAGTTCTTGGGACAGATTTACGAATGTGAAGGAGAGAAGGGTAAAGCAGTGGAGTGTTACAAGGTATTGGTTTGATTTTTCTCTACCTGCTCTTTTTAGGTAGAATTATTAACCTCCGCCATCGATGATGGATGGAGATTACTGTTTTCACCCCTGTCTGTTTGTTTGTTTGTGAACAGTATTACGGAAAAACTCCTCGACGGATTTCGACGAAACTTGGTGGGGGGATTAGGTATGGTCCAAGGATCATGCCACTAGATTTTGGACTCGGTCCAAAGTCCAATATGACCGCTATGGTGGCCATCTTGAAAAATATTTGAATATTTGTTTTTGCATTTCTACATGTTTTAAGTGATTTCCAACCCCCCCCCAAAAAAAAATTGTTATAGAAAAAACTGGCATGAGAAAATTCCGCGAATTCGTGGAATTCCACGAATTTATTCACCCAGGAACGTTCCTGAGTTAAGCACAAATCCGTTGAGAAAAAATTGGGGGTATGGGGGGGGGGGTTAAGTCAATTGTTGGGAGTGATTTCACTCCGCCGACAATCTTTATAAAAAAGTATTCCGAGGTCCCTAATACAGATTCCCGGCACTCTGCACTGACGTCGTTGCCAGATTCATTAACATAACATTCGGACCACCTCGCCGCATTACTCCTGAAACTGTCACAGCAGCATTAATCGAGCCAGCCTAGAGGCGTGGTGTTCAGAGTGTGCAAGGCCAAGGTCGCTTCTAAAAC
>NC_140965.1:64073480-64155980 GCF_056783735.1 Eptatretus burgeri
CAACGCTTGCATGAAGCTTAACCTCACCAAGTACCAACCAGACTACAAAGCCATCAGCAAATCCATGCAGCACCAGAAGTCCCATTAATGGTGAGTATTATAACAACATTATTTAAAAGAATAAATTCAGAGGCTTATTATACTAACATTTAGTTGAATTCAGTCTTAAAATATATTATATGGCTCTCACTGAAATATGATTTCCAAATATTTTGCTTTAATGGCTCTCTGAGTCAAAAAGGTTCCCGACCCCTGGTCTAAGGCTTAGTGTAATCACTGTACCGGTCACTGTATTCACTTTCTGAAGCACGTATTGTAAATGGTGATTGGCTTTTCTTTTTTTACTCTGCATTGGCTTTGGGTTTTGCTTTTTCTCCAGGTGTTTCCTCACCTTCTGCTACCTCTTGCACTGCTGCTTCTACTGCCCCCATCCCCTGTACACCGATGCCTGCTGTACCAATAGGTGACAGGGTATCCAATGCTCAAGCCATGGTCCTTGCTTTCCTCGCACAGCATTCCCTTCCATTCAGCCTTGCCCCTGAACTGATAAGCCTGGCCAAAGCACTCAACCTGGATGCAAAGGCCCTTGGTCAGCTCACAATGGACAGGACATCTGCTTCCTACAAGCTTAGGTTTGGACTAGGACATACCGTACATCACCAGTTGATATCAGCACTGCAGAGGGAATACTTCTCTCTGAACATTGATGAGTCAACAAGCACAAACCATCAGAGGGTCTTATGTGTCCTGGCCAGTTACTACAGCCCACTGCATAAGCAGGTCATAGTGCAGCATCTAGAGTCCCTTGTTGTGATCAAAGTGGACAGTGCCTCGTTGCACCAGGAACTGGTTGACTTGTTGAAGAAGTATGAGCTACCGTGGAAGAACTGCATATCTATCCTCATGGACTCCTGCTCAGTCATGTGGGGATCCAAGTCAGGAGTCGAAGTTCGCATCAGGGAAAACATCCCACACATGTTGGACATAGATGGGGACTCCTGTCACCATGCTCACAATGTGTCCAAGAAGCTGAGCGACCCATTTGACAACTTCGCAGAGCACATCCTCTGACATCTACAATGACTTCAAGTGGTCACCTGACTTAAAGCAGTTCTTGCAGGAAATCTGTGGGCTGATTGGTGTCAGGTATACCATGCCAGAGCGGTATGTCAGTCACAGGTGGCTCTCTGTGTATGATGTCAGTGTTGACACTCTGCGGCTGTGGGATGCCTTTGTTGTCTTCTACTTTGGCTTCCTCTCTCAAGCTGATCACACACACTACTTGTCACAGGTTGTGGAGGTCTACCATCGCAGGCACGTCGACACAAAAGCCAAGGAGAGAATACGCCAGATCCATGATGTTCTGAAGAAGAAGAAGAATATGACCAAAGATGGCAAGGCACGAAAGGAGCGTATACTGCAGCGCGTCTTCCACAAGAAGAAATTGATGAGACTGATATTGATGTTCTATACATCAGTGTTCCCGCTGCTGAAGAAGTACGTCCTCCTGTTTGAGATGAAGGCCCCACTGATCCACAAGCTCAATGACCAGCAGGTGGACCTTGTCCGAGAGTTCATGGCCTGCTTTGTCAAACCTGAGAAGCTGCCATCCTCAGGCAAGAGACTTCAGACCCTCGACCTGGATGACAAAGCCAACCTGCTACAAGTGAAGAAGATGTTTCTTGGAGTTGGTGTGTCTGAGATTGTCAACACTGCCCGTAGCGGAGATGGAGAAGTGCATGACTTCTTGCAGAGTGTGGAGAAGGCCTATGTGACATGTCGAAAGTACCTCCAGAAGTACCTATGTGACATGCTCCTGAAGTTGCCACGCCTGGTGACAAATGTCCTTGCACCAGTGGAATGTGATGCCTTTGAACTGGAGGTTCGGAGTTTCCAGATCGACTCTAGCCTGCCACCAGCTCAGGAAGATGAGTCTGCTCGCATCGACGACTGGTGGACCAAGGTCTTTGAAGGTGGAAAGTACCCCCTTCTCTCAAGAATGGTGAAGGCTCTCCTGTCCTGCTTCCATGGGCCACAAGTTAAGAGTGCCTTCAATCTCATGGGAGATGTCTTGGATGTCAGATCACACTGACTAAACATGGAGACCTACAGCGCAGTGATGGGTGTCAAGTACAATCTTCGATCATCAGGAAAAACTGCAGTGCAGTACTACAGTAGGACTGACAAACTGCACAGTCCCATAGACTCAGACCTGTGCAAGAACATGAGGGGAGCCTACAAAACCTACAAGGCAGAACTGGCAGACAGGAGGGACAAAGAAGAAGAAGGAAGGCGCGAAGTTTGGTGCAACTGCTCTCAGTAAGTTGACCAAGCGCAAGACCAAAGAACTGACTGAGAAGGCTGTAAAGAAGGCAAGACTCTCACCAACGTGCAAGCAAGAAAAAGCACAACCTGAACCAAAAGACAAAGAAGTGAACAATGTTCAGTGGTTAGGCGCCTATTGACATTATCGACTCAAAAACTCAACAACCAGTGGATGCAACAGTATTACCAATTGTGAACTTATTTTGCAAACTTTTAGTGCAACTTGTTATCAATTATTGTCAACTTGTTATGCAAACTTATTATGAAACTTGGTATCAATTATTGTCCACTTATTATGCAACTTGGTATCAATTATTGTCAACATTGTTTAATTTGCTATAAAGACAATGAAAGAATATTATCCTACAGATTGATTCATTATTGTACAATGAATTTTGACAACAATTTACATTACAACATTGATTAATAATTTGCAAGATGAATTTCATGTCTTCAATGATTGTCTTCAGTGCTTTTACCCTGTTAACAAGGACAACACTATACACAATCCTCTTAAAAGGGACCAGGAAATGCAGTAGAATGCAGGTGAGAACACCTGGAACCTTTAGCGTTCGGCGGCCTGCGCGGCCCCCAAACCCTGGCCTAAAAAATTTTTCGCCTCGGCCCATCGTTTTTTTGTCTTTTTTTTGCATTTGTACATGTAATAAGTGATTTCCAACAAAAAAACATGCCAAAATTATAATTGCGGCTGATTTTGGAACTTCAGATGGATATACCCACGTAAAATCAATTTCTGTCTCAAGGAATCTAGTTATGACGAATGAATTGAGTATGTAAAAGGGAAAGTTGCAAACTATAACTGTGAGCGCTGTTGACGTCAAATTGAATGAATAGGATATCAGGTTCACTTGAGTGACCTAGCAGTATTGGCAGCGGAGGTTTTGCACTCTACCGAATGCTCCCCCTCTAGTTTCGTATTGTTTTGTTAATGTGACGTGGTTCTCTCTAAGCCATCTTTGATAACGTTGAAAAGTGGGTGCTTTATTTCTCTTGAATCGGGTTTTGTGGCTTGCTTGCGTGTAAGCGCTCAACTTGATGAACTATTTCCAGACCATGATATCATTATCGCCATGCTTTTTGAAAAAAAACTTGGATGTTGTAATCGGTTCTGCCTGTCTGTCTCTGTCTGTCATGCTATGTCCTAAACGGTTGGGTGGAAATTTCACCGAATTTAGTTGTTATGATCACCACTTGGCACAAAGGTTCGAGAGCAGTATCATTGTTTCGCCACCCGCCAGGGTGCGGTCAAAAGGTGAAATTCTGTAAAATGCAATTTTGGGCATATTTTAAAACATTAAAAAAACAATAAATTTTGTACATGCAATCAACATTGGGAGACTCGTGAAATATGTAATTATTCTTTTGGATTTGACTCCTGGTTCACGCCTCAGGGGGTGGGGACTGAGGGGCACAGGGGTCAAAATGGGAAAACATGTTTTTCAACTCAGCATTTGATATTGGGTTGTTTCTGGTGGAACTTTTTGCCATCTTTCAACTTTGCTTTACGTGGAAGCGTGGGGATTTGCGATGACATACCATCGCACATTTCACTCTCGTTGATTAATTTTGATGTTCCTGCATGATCTACATTGCATCGCTATTATAACTGTAATACTTTCTGAAATTGTTTTTATTAATTTTATTGTAGAAACACTGTTGAGGCTCATGTGAGAGCTAACACACAGAACGTACAACAAGGGAAGCAAGAGACAAGAGAGGTGGGAGAGGGAAGGAAAAAAACAGTGTGGAACAGAGACATGAGATGTGTGGTACATGGGGAGAAACAAGATGGACACTAAAGGGACTTTCAGGTCCTTACATTACAGGGACTTTCAGGAAGGAAAGCAGTGAATTTTAAGGCGGTGGGTTTGGGGTGGATTCGCGGGGGTAGAAATGATTGTGGTTTTGGATGGGGGGAGATTAGAGATGGTGTCATTGTATCCAAAGTGGGATTTTACTTTGTATTCTTTAAAGAACAGCTTAAGAAAATCCTTACTTTGCTCTCAAAAATGAAATAATACCACCCCTGCCCTTCAACCACCCTACCCACTTCAACCCCCTTACCCCTTCTCGCCACGTTGACGCATCTAGTTCTGTGAATTTTCTTTCCCTTGGAGAAAGTACGAGAGAGAGAGAAACCTTTATTTCTCAATGTGAAATTTTAACTTTATATATGACTTGAACAGTTTGTTGCTTTCATTATGACAAGTACCATGCCATGGATTTCGTCCTCCTTACAAATCAGGGTCATCATTTTGACTTCTTGGTTTGTAAAAAATTTTTTTTAATTTTAAATGATGCGAGTTTGTATTGCAGTCAAGGCTGCTGGAAGAGTAAGTTGATGGAGGGTGAAAAGGCAAAAAAATTCACATTAGGGCAGTGGTGCAACAGATGGACACAAGCAAGGGAATGAACGATCAGAAAAGAAGCGACGGGATGGCAGGAAATAGTGACCTATAAGTATTAAGGTTGGATTAGGTAGGAATAATGGGGGTGGAAAATATGATTGGGGATTACACCAGATGTTGGTTGGTGCACTGCCTGCTTTTTAAGCCTTGGAGGGAAGAGTCGGAAGGAACAGCCTCTGGAGGATGGTTGTATAAATTGGAAAAGTGAGGAACAAAGGAGTTGAGGTGTGCAGTCATCCTATATTTGGGAAGTTTATCCAGGAGAGGGTCACTGGAGGAGCTGCAGAAGGACAGAGGAAGCTAAACTGGCGGAGAGGCTACCAATATGTCTGTGATGATAGCAAAAGTTCTTGTGTTTTAGTGTCACGAGAGATGGCAATAATGTTGAGAGCTTTAGAACTTCAAAAATATTCATGTTGAGAAATTTCTGTGAACAATTTAACTTCCGCATTGAAACCTGATATTCTGTTTGGCTTTTCTGTGTAGCTTGGTAGTTTTCTTCTTCTTCTGGAGGGTACTGTTTGGGGGGTGGGGTGTGGGTGTGGGGGTGATATTGGCTCTTGGTGCCTCGGTCTTTTTTGCTGCTGTGTCAACAGATTCCAAACATAATATCCTCAAGCATTGAGATGTGCTCTGTGTCTCATATTGGAAATGCAGGCAGAGGTTTTGTTTTTGGAAAGTGTAAGCAATGCTTTAAGAATATTTTGTTGTATAATTATGGTTTGGTGAAACTCGTCATTAAAAAGGTAGAATATTTTTTTACGTTGACTTTTTGTCGGTGTCTTCAGATCATCAAGATCTTAACATTTGCTTTTGCATTACTTCAAATGTGCAGCCATTTAGGCTGTGGTACCAGCTTTAAGGCTTACTCTTGCAAGAGAGACTGTGATCTTGACCCTCTTGAGTAAGTGTAGATGGGGTAATTGAAATGGCACCAAGTGGCCTTGGACATCGAACCCACATTTCCGAAGCAAAGCAGTGAGTGGATGAAATAGGCTGGTCATGTCAAGCTCATGAAAAAATGTGACTTAATTACCATTGATCTGCTTGAATAAAAGCACAGGAATCTTTTTGGACGTTGCCATTGAAGTTAAAATCGCTGCGTTCCGCCTCATTGTTAGTGGTCGCTGGTTTAAATTCTTCATTGATGGAGTCTGCTTGAAATTTCAGTTGAAAAGTAAGCTGTTCTCGGCACCCACTGATCCAAGCAGTTTGACAAAGTCAGGGCCACACAGACATTGCTGTACCTGGTGAGGTCTCAATCTGGCAGTCATGAGATTCCTTGTTGGAGATTTGCTTTTGGAAATGTCATTTCATCAAAATCGGACAGCAGATGAAAGAGAATAAGAGTGGGGAAGTGTAGAAAGAAATGAAGGGAATGTACATGTTTGAGGAGGTACGCTTGTATTTAAACACGTGTGGTCGGTCATATTTTCGACACCGGTTTTCGCATGCATAATAACTTGGCCTCTTGCCACATTTCATTTTACGACTCCTTTTTATTTGTTTCAAAGCTGACATTCATCACTCTGCTATCATTCTCCAGCTCTGCTGTTCTAACACTTCTTTTCTTTTAGCGCTCATTTGAGCTTAATGGGACCCAAAAGGAATTGGTGTTGAAGATAGCAGAGCTTCTCAGTGAGGGGCGAGACCCTCAGGATGGCCGTGCTAGGTACTGGGTGGACAGAGCAGCACAACTTTATCCTGGGAGTCCCGCCGTATTTACACTCAAGGTACAATTGTGATGCCACGTGGCTCAAATCTTGGCTGTTCCATAGATTTTAGATCATTGTGGTTCTTGGCTTTGATTTCATGTTTTCAAACCACTCGCTTTATTCGCAAGTGTTGTGCAATAGTCAACATCTGATGCAGTTTAACCGTCGAGCACTCCACATAATGGACTTGCTGTTCTGATATGGCAGGAGTGCATGGCGAGGAGCCCTGATGAACTTGAGGATCTTCTTCGTGCTGAGATAAACTTGCGGCCACGTGACATGGATCTGCACATTCGCCTTGTAGACCTGCTGCGCTCGAGTGGCAATCCTGAGCTGGCTTTAAAGCACATTCGTGATGGCTGTCTTTTTGATGTTTTTGCGCAAAATCTTTCATGGCAGCAATGCCTGCTCTCCACACTGCAGGTAACCAATAACAAAGGTAATTTATAACATGTTATAAATATTTGCCGGATTGGTCATACGGTCAACTGTTTTTTTTTGTTCTACCTTCCCATATGTTAATCATACACTTTTGCTGTTATTATATTGAATATTCAATGTAAGGGTAATTGTTTTAATTGTGCTGTAAAATTTTCTTGTGTTGTCGAGATGTCAAAAAGCACACTCCAGTGAAGATTATTGATAACTTGATGATGATGATGATATGAGTTCCCTTTCAAGTAACTTCAATGCACGGAGATCAAAGGCTTCGCTATGGTTGCCAACATATGGCTGTTTGTCCGTGCTCTATCCTTTTTGAATTCCGAGCGTTAAGCAAGGAAGCAGCACGTACAATTTTTAGTCTTTGGTGTGACTTGGCTGGCGTTTGAACCGCCAACCTCACAGACTCTAAGCAGATGCTCTTTCCATTATGCCAATGAGTCTGATTGAACGTCGATTTTTATTTATTTTTAATTTTTATACAATTTCCAATTGGTCAATTTTCAATATTTGCAACTGATTCAGATGTATATTCTACATTTCAGCCAGAGGCAATACTGTATAAAAGTTATTGGAAAAAATATAGATATATATTTAAACTTAATATATATATATTAAACTGTCGAAGTAAAGGGTTAGTGCTGAAAACTTTTGTAGTTTTATTGTCTTCCCTGAGCAAGTTACATGGGAAGTAACATTGATGCTGGTCAAACCATTCTGGGTAAAACGAAGATGGCAGATCATACAGTGATGTGGCCTGTGGAACAGAAATGTATCATAAGTTAATTGTGAAGAACATCAAACCAGTGATATTCACAAGAGATGGGCATCATCGGCAACCTTTCTTGTGGTTGTGTGTTTGAATGGTGCAGCGAGTTAAAAAAGAAATGGCCTCAAATTGGCGTGGGTTGTTGGCTATAAAACGGCTGTACCAAAAGCTAATCAGAGATCCACAAGGGTAAAGCATTCCTGCCTCTAGATAAATTAATGAGAAATTCACTCATTCTATTTGCTGCTTCCAATAACCTTTTATACAGGGATATAAAATAATCAATTGTATTATGTTTATGTACAAATTTTCCAATTTTTTTTTTTTTTTTTTGATTTGCGTTTGCTTCACCTTTTTCTCTTTATTAGGGCTTCAAGCATGGCTGAAGCTCTATTGAATTCGTTAGTATTATTATTATTAAAGGCATTTTATGTTTTACTGACCGATTTTGTGGTGGATCTGGAGGGAAAACTGTTGGATGAAATTCAACGAAACTTAACAGGATAATTACTCACCACCTGAAGTTTATACTATGAAACATTTGATGACGTAGGTCACGTGGTATGGCGGCCATATTGGATTTTCTCCAAAACCTAAAAACTTCTTCTCCAGAAGGGATAATCCGACAGCCTCAAACTTTTGCTCACATTTGCTGCATTCCATGGGAATGTTAAGTTGTTAATTTGGTCCAAATCGTTATCTAATTTATATGATTTCAAATGATGCCGATTCGCCTCATTAAATATGCAAAATATGCAAATGAGAGTTTAAAAAATTTAATGACACATTTAGATAGGACATAAAGAGGGGACTCCCAATATGTTTATATGATGTCTGTGTTTGACACCAGTGAGGCCCCAGAGCCCCCCAAAGTTGAAAATGACCCATTTTTGAAATGTCATAAAATGAAAACAACGCTTGGATGAAATTCAATGAAATTTATCCATTTAATAACTCTCCACCTGAGGTTTATACTTTGAAAATTTTGATGACGTACGTCACATGGTATGGCGGCCATATTGGATTTTCTCCAAAACCTAAAAACATTCTTCTCCAGAAGGGATAATCCGACAGCCTCAAACTTTTGCACACATCTGCGAGGTTCCATTGGAATGTTAAGTTGTTAATTTCGTCAAAATCGTTGCAAAATTTATATGATTAAAATGATGCCGATTCGCCTCATTAAGTATGCCAAATATGCAAATGAGAGTTGAAAAAATTTAATGACAGATTCTGATAGGCCTTGAATAGGGGACTCCAAATATGTTTACACTATGTCTGTATTTTACCCCAATGAGGCCCCAGAGCCCCCCAAAGTTTAAAATCACCAATTTTTGACATGTCGTAAAATGAAAACTAAAGAAGATAGTCATATAGTGACCACACATTCTGGAAGATATTTTAAAGTTCTTCGAGTTCGCCATTTACATTAATATGCAAATGTGTAGTTATTGGACTTTTTTGGGGACTTGAAAATTTGTCCAGCCTCGATTTGTCCAATGTGGTTTCTTTCTTTATCATGTATTGCTATGGGCTTTTTAATCCTTCATTGATATAATATGAGGGACACCATAGCTGGACCCCATTGCAAACTCGAACTAACTTTCTAACTAGGAAAACCCATATCATGTGACAGGGTGATAGTGTTGAAATTTGTTAAAATGGAGGCACGCCTTGAAGCCCGGGATTACTGGTTTACCAGTTTTAATTTAATTTTTTTTGCCTAGAAATGCGTACATATTATAATACCCACTACCAATGTCACCATTTGTCTTCTAGGCGTGTGATGCTCTACGAGCTGATGATGTTGAGTTGCGCTTGCATCTGCTCCTAGCGATGCATGGTGTTGTGCAACTGTCAGTAGTTACGGAGCGGATTGAGCAAGCGGCTTTAGCCCTTTTTCGGTAAGACGATACTTCAACATTGCATCATTTAACTTGACTGGTGTCTTTCTTTTTTTATTTTTTATTTTCAAAACCATCCTTGCATGTTGTCAGTCTTCAAAGCTTTAAAATGTTTTATTTTAGTTGCACCATGAAAGAAACTTTACAACTTTTGTTAAGCACAGTGAAAGTTCGTAAGGTCTAGTTGGTAAAGTGTAATACAGTGTGCATGTTTGAAAAAAAAAAGTTTTTCCTTTTGGCGAGATCCAACTGGGAGCTTTAACTAATACCAATGGAGAGCTATGGATTTCGTGATATCAATCTATTTGGTTGAGTAATGTTTTGAGTTGGTATTGCAGGGAAAGCTGATGAAAGAATAGAACCTGTCCAGTTATGAGCATGAATCGCACCGCTTGTAGGTTTGACCAGGAACTTGGCCGAGAAATGGATGAGCGACAAGGGAACGTTGTGGATGCTCTCCTGCTGGAGTTGCAGGGACATCTCTTCTTGCATTTGGCAAAGATGTTGTTGCGTCGAGCTCGTGATCGCTGTGTCTCCTGGAGAGCTATAGCTGACCAAGTCACCTTCTCCTATCTCCTTGCATTCAAGGTTCGGCTCCATCATGATCTTGTATAGATTATGTTGGGTTGTATTTTTGATAGTTTACTTTTTCATAAATTTTGATTTATTTATTCAAAGTGCCCTTCTAGTTTAATGATACAAGACTCGTTCAGTTTTTACATGTACACCAGAGACCTATGGATCCTGAGATCTATACGGAGCGATCAAAATGGCAGTGATTTGATTTCCAGGCTCCGCCTTGAACGGACAAACTGGCAGAGAATATACATATTGTTGCGGATCTGGGGTTTAAGGCTCGTCCCGAGAGGAAGCACTCTGGTCCTTCCCGAACGCTCATTCCTGAGGCCACCGGGTACAAATATCTCTGTGCGCCGGCAGGTTGCTGGGCAACCATGAACGCAGATTGGTACTGCCAATCTTGGCAGGGTTACACTACTTTGCGTGTTACCATTTCTGGTGTACTGACCATACCAAGCAAGTTTCGTGCCTTCGATGCGTATTTGTGTTAACTTACCGTATCAGGTGCAGCCGAGCAGAGCTGTGAAGTACGCATCGGCTAATAAGAGCAAATTAGTGGGGCAGAACTTCCTGGCTAACCTGTGTGTGGATTATGCTGGACCAATAGGGGAAAGACAGACCGAGCTGGGTATATTTATAATATAAGCAGGTTTATTAATAATTAAGGTGAGGAAAGGGCATGTGGTACAATAATAAATAGGTTTTATGACAAAAGTAATATTGTTACCAATCTGGAAGCTTACTGCACTCAACATTCAGTCTCAATAGAACAGTTATATCGGTAAGTGTGTGTTTAGAGTTAGGGCCCCCTACCTGTGTCTAACGGGAATTGCGTGTGTGCGCTGTGGATATTCGTTTACAACAACACGCCTTCACCTCGCTTCCTCACACCGACGCCATTGTCTACGTGCGTTCGACCACGTACGTGGGCGGAGTTTCCTCGGCCACCAGAGCTCTGACTCTGCCACAGAGATATGAAATGTTCCCCGCGACCAATGAGAGGCGAGACGTCTCAGACACCGACATTCCCACAAACCCCGGACCAATGGAAGGCGAGACGTCTCAGACGACAATCCTTCCCATGACACCCCAGCCCGCAGGAGAAAGGCAATATAAGGAACGCCAGGGCCTTAGAAACAGCGTCAAGGTTGGGCGATCGGGTTTGAGGTGCCGGAGATCGACTCGTCTGGTCTGGTCGGCTTGGCAGTGCTCGGGTCGTCCCTCGTCTCATCCATCTGGCGTCCGACGCTTTTCCTCCGTCCCTGGTGCTTGGAGTGGCATCATTGCTGTGGGTTTGAGTCCCCAAGAGCCAGATCGTTGAAGACCACATGAGGTGGACAGGTCCAAGTGCAGGCTCTGGTCTCTAGCTCACCTGTCCTCGAGCTGGAGGCCTTCAATAAAGACCATTGGCGTGTGTGTGTGTGTGTGTGTGTGTGTGTGTGTGTGTGTGTGTGTGTGTGTGTGTGTGTGTGTGTGTGTGTGTGTGTGTGTGTGTGTGTGTGTGTGTGTGTGTGTGTGTGTGCGCGCGCGCCCATCTTTAAGTAGCAACTGTTAAGTGCCTTGTACATTATTTGCATTTCATTTCTTATAGTTGGTTTAACTCTGCCCTTACGTGCTCCCCTTATTTCCCTATTGTTTAATAAAGATCCCCATTTGTGAAATGTATCAGCCCGTTCGTGTCCTTTCCTCCATTGGCTTAGCGTGTTGGAAAATTAGCAAGGCCATTGTGCCGCCGTAAGGGGACCTTTGGACCGACAGATCTCGGTGACCACCCGCTCGGGTCACACATGGTTCGAGTACGCTAGCTTCTCGTTCCGTACGGGTGCCGTCGAGGTTGTGAAGACTCTGTAAATTGCCAGGTGGATCTCTAGGTATTTTGAAAATTGGCAATAACCCTGTACCACGTGGTAGAAATATTGATGCTTCACGGTCCGATAAGGGACCCGTATTCTTCGGAGTTTTCCGAAGAAGTACGATCTAAATTCCGGGTGATCGGCGGAGTCGACTATGCGGCTCCATCTTGCGGTCGTGCTCGCAGCCGATACCCGGCCCCGCAACAATATGTACAGCAGGGGAAAGCGAGGATTTGTGGGGTACAGCAAAATAAATGTGGGTATTTACAAAAGAGGACACGTTGCAGAACTCACCCGATTCAAAGAACTTACACTAACATGACAGGCGTCATCAGACACGCACCCGAGGAAATTAGAATAGTAAGAAAGATGGACAGCTCGAGGTGATTGCGACCTCCAGAATACCTGGTGCGTCTGACGGACCAGCGCAAACCCAGTCGCTTAAGTGGCGGAAAGATGGAGGAAACCTGGGGGTGTCTCCGGTGCATACGTGAGGAGGTGCAAGTGGGGTGCAGAGAAGGGGAAAAATGAGAAGAGGTGTGTGTCTGTGGGGTTGCTCTTTTAGGTCTTGTGCGTCCACAGCAGACGAGACAGAAATGAGACAGAACGTGTAAGAGGGAAGCTTAACAATGGCATGTGATAAGGTCTGTAAATGTTAATGCTAATGCTCTAGGATCTCTCTCGCGTTCTGCCCACTTGTCCACCTAGCACTCTGTTCCGCCTTCCTCCTTGTGCTGTCTATCAAGCCAGAACCCTCCTCTCCTCGCTAAGCACCCAGCACGAAGACCTCAGCACTTAGTCAGCCGTCAGCGACTACTTCTGACTCTCAACTCTCACTACTACTCTTTCAGGGTGTTTTATAGATGTCCGGCAAGGGAGGAGCCCAAAGTTGGATCAGGATGGTCGTTGGTCGATCAGACCAGCACCCCCATTGGTGCATGGATGTCTTCCCAATAAGTAGCCCCACCCCTGCGAAGACTGAAGTCGAAAATGGCCTCCAACCCCCCCCCCCCCAACCTCAGCCATGTGATGGAGCTCTGAGATTAACATGGGGCACTTGTTTCTGGGCGCACTTTCCGGCCATGAACGTGCGCTGTATACCAAATGGGGATTGTGATTTAGCGGAGCGCCAGGGCTATCTTAGCGATGCTGAACGGATTCCAGCGCAAACTTGCGCTTTGAGCTACATGCAGAAAACGTTCTGAACATAAGAATCTGCCATGATAAGTGGTGTCCATGGTTCCCCGATATATTCAAAGGACAGCGGTGGGCGTCCGGGGTATTGACTGGTTTTGGCATTCATAGAGGTTGTGGTGAGGTGGGTGAGCGTAGGTTATTGTAGGGATTTTTAGGAAGGTGTTGTGGTAATGTGAAGGTTGGTGGGTTGTGGTTCAAGTACGGAGACGTTTGAAACGAAGTGTGCATTGAGGAATGGCATGCGGTTTGAACGTGGTTTTGGTGACATATGCAAATGAACCTGTCTGGTGACGTGCGTGAAGATGTCGTGTGTGTGTGTGTGTGAAGTAAATAAAATAGATAAAGGTATAGAGAATGGAATTATAGATCTAACTGAAAGCACTTGCAACGATTACCAACGCAACACATTTTGTCCCATATACCCATTGGACATGAGGGAAGGGCTAACTAAAATGAATACCAATGAAATAACTTCCTGGGGACCGCTATATGTTGTATGCATTTGCCTAGGGGAAGTGCCGGTTTCGCAGAACCGCAACTATATATACAGGATGTGTCAATAAAAGGTTAACCACTTCAAAACGTTATTAACTAAAACATTGAGTAATAAAACAAAAAAAATTAAGTCAGAAAATGAAAATCAAATCGTGGAGAATTGAAACTCATTATGTGTTAATGTGCTTATAGTTGAGGTGTTCGATGTGAGCACGCACACGCATATTCACAGGAATTGTGAAGTTTTAAAAGACGTTTCTGCAAGTTTAAATGGTTACTGTCTGCACATGAGCCTCAACTGCTACATTCAGATCTGAGGTGTTCCTTGTAGACGTTATCCTTACAAGCTCCCCAGAGGAAAAAATCCAGCAGATTGAAGTCGGGACTGTGTGGAGACAATTCATTTTCCATACGCAAACTGAGAACTCGTCCTAATTTTTTATGCAGAAAGGCAATTGTTTTGTTGGCTGTATGTGGGGTAGCGCCGTCTTGCATGGACCACTGTTGCCGGAGGGCTGCAGTGCTAATCGATTGTTTCAAGTATTCGTGAAATACGTTGACAATCAACCGGTATCGTTCTTGATCGATGATAACCGTTCTTCCATTTTTGGCTTTAAACCGATACGGGCCAAACACACCTCTGTAGCTGACGCCCACAAAACCAGTGACTTTCCGACCATTAAGCGACTTCTCTTCAACCTCATCTGGGCATTGACTTCCCCAGAAAATGTTGTTGTGTGAATTAACAGCACCATTGACGTGAAAGTGTGCCTCGTCACTATACCACACATCACGAATCCAGTTTGGGCTTGCCTCCATCTTCTGCTGCAGCATCTCACACATAGTGACTCGTGCTGTTTTATCCCCATCTGTGAATTTATGGGCTGTTATGATGTGGAAAGGAAAGAGGTTTAAATCTTGTTTCATTATTCTTCTGATACTGCTGGGAGTGAGACCCAGTTCAGCTGATCTTTGTCGATGTGATTTCTTCGAACTTTGCATGACTGACTCACAAACTCGTTCCATGTTTCCTTCACACCGTACATTTCTTGGGTGACAGGACCTTCCGTTGTTAATGATGAGAATCGTCCCTTCACTTTTAACCTTTTTCGCAAGTTTCCAAATGGATGGCTTGCTTGGCTTGCTTGGCTTGTTTCTGGGATGCACTCCATATTCAGTACAGAACCTCGTCTGATGGAAGCAGTTAATTTGGTGTCAAAATACCACTTGACAATGTTTACTGTTTGCTCCGTAGAAAACGTCATTTTTTTCTGTAGAATACTTTCGTTATGCTTTAATGACTTCTCCAAAGATGGACGAGAAGTGCCAGTGGATAAGTCATGAACATTCGTGCCTTCAGAGACTGGGAGAGGCACCTCGCTGAACTTGAGCGGTGTCAGATCACCAAGATATTCTAGTTTGTATGTTTAATTTTCTGAAATTTGTCGAATTTGTTTTTCATTTGGAAGTTTTGGGTTTGTGTGTGTGTGTGTGTGTGTGTGTGTGTGTGTGTGTGTGTGTGTGTGTGTGTGTGTGTGTGTGTGTGTGTGTGTGTGTGTGTGTGTGTGTGTGTGTGTGTGTGTGTGTGTGTGTGTGTGTGTGTGTCCATCCTCCAAAACTAAAACCTAGTAGACTGAAACTTTACATGCAAACTAAGAAAACTCTAAGGAAGTGCAAAATTGGATGTTTGGATTAATTAAAGCACCCCTTTTAAAGATAATTCACTGCCTTATTTAATTGTATCCTTCATCAGGCGTTTCTCGGCCACCTCGCTCTCTGGAGTCTAAAGGCGTTTCCTGGGTAACCTCGCTGGGGTCTGAAGCTGCCATGCTTTTTTTTTCGTCCGCTCAACCATGCCTTGACTTGGAACAGGCCGCAATGATTTCTTAATGATAAAGATTTTTTTTTTTCACTTTCTTCACTCATATTATCGAATGCCTGTTCATCATTGCTATTAATCGCTAGTTATATTGCAGTGCTTTTAAACGCCTGAATGTGAAAATGTCACATTGGTAGGAACATGCATTGCAAAGCAATTCTTGCTCTTGTTTCTTTAATCTCAACTTTAATTTCAAAATTTCCTTACTTAAATTATTTTTCTTGCAGCTCAATGGCCCTTTGGCTAACTAAAATAGGATATGGATGCTTTTGCTCCAATCGGTTAACGACTGAAGCGTCAGCTTCTCCTTGCTTCCCATGTCGGTTAGCATACTTCAATCAATGTCCTGTTGATTTCATCCATTGTTTTACCTGTACGCTGACTCAGATCGACACCCACCTTCGCCGGCAAAACTAGTTCTTCAATCTATATGGGTGTTAAGTGTTAGTGATATGACAGAAGGGATGTTTTGGGCAATTTTTGTAATCCTGGTTGGAGTTTGAAGTATATCATAGGGCTTATTCACAAGGCATTAGTTTGCTGATTTATTTTTTTTGACATTCTATGAATATGAAATGCATGGTGGTCTTACTTTTAAACGTGTCTGTCAGGAATTGAAATTCAGTGGTGAATTTTTGCAAGTTATTGATTTGCTAATGTACCATCCCCTATTTCAGAGTGCAGCCTTAGAAGACTGAACTCTAAGTCATTTAACAATTGATGTGCATGTTTGTGATGTGCTTTTTCCCATGTGTTGTTTTGGTGATTTTTGGCATCCTGTTTGTGTCATTTGCTTAGGTTCCATGCCCAGAATTGGCCACTCTTGATGCTAAGTTGGCATCTGTTGGACGGTTACATGCCTTGTGCTGTGAAAGGCGCAGTCAAGCAGGTACTTTTTTTTTTTTTAAGTTTTTTTTTTTTTTTTTTTTTTTTTTTTTTACCCATGCCAATAGAGTTCTTGTAGAGAAATCTGTTAACAGGAAAATAAAACCATAAAGTGTATCTATTGTTGTTGTCACCGGTCGCTTAGATTGCATGGTACAAACCTGACGAGACATATCAATACGACTGTAGAGGTCAGGTGATTGGACGACTCTGGGTCGGATCATGGCCTTTGACCTCCTTTATTGTACTGGTGGAACCACCAAGTCAGCCAAGCAATATGCTTGCTTTCAGCAAGCGGTCTGGCGCATCCATCTCCACAAAGGCAATCTCCTCTTCCCGAGTCACCCCCACCTTTTATGCCATCGGGCATGTGCCATTGACGTGCCATGCCACACCCTCCCCTCACTTCTCACTCACCATTGGCACTTCTCAGCTGGGTGGGCAGGACAACTCTGCCATGAACCCTCACCCCTAGCCCTCTGAGGCAATTCGGGCTCTGACATAATGGTGACACATATCTAATATCACATTTAATTACTTTTACTAAAACGAGTACCAGCTTACTGGGGTAATAACTCTATGGAGTAATTTCCACAACAATGTAAAACCAAGTTTGCTTGCTTGCTTGAGGCAAGCTCAACCCCTCTCCTCACCAATATTGGGCGGAGAGTAGACCATTTTGGGCAAGCGAGTATGCCCAGTCTGGGCTCTGTCCATATCCTCGGCAAGATTGCATGGAGGATCATTGTTTATATCTTTCTATTGTTATGCCTCCGTGATGAAGTCACCAGAGCCATTATGTTTTTGGGTTGTCCGGCCGTCCATCCCATGCATCCGTGATAAGTTTTCGTTACCGCGATAACTTAAGAGCGGCTGAAGGGATCCAAGTCAAACTTGATACGAGTATGTATAATGATGTAAAGATGAACTGCTGAGATGATGAGGTCAAGAGATAAAAGGTCAGAGATCCCCCGACCCAATTGTGGTAGATGGGCGGTTAACACCGACCATGCTGTATCGTCGAGTGGTTTTCCTTGGAGACGGCCATGTGATCCTCAGAGATCATGGTGTGTACGGGAGGGGCAGGGCGGCACGGGCAGAGTGACGGAAACACAGCACAAGGGGTTTATACTCGAACCCACAACAGATACATGGACACCAGCATCTTAAAATAAACATGGGAATTTTATGAAAATACAAATATTTACAAGGGTAATAATTGAAAATGTTATAATAATACGTGAAGTAAATTAAGGTCTAAAGTCGAGGCAACTCAACACACGGACTTTAATACAGACAAGGGGAAAATGAAATAAACGAACATCCTCCCTTTATTTTGGAACTTCGCTTTGTCCACAGATGGTGTTTATTATCTCTGCCACCAAAGGTGAAGGAAGTTATGTTTTCACCCCTTTCTGTCTTTGTTGGTTACGAAATCTAAAGATTTCGTAAGTATATTGATGACTTCCGTCCTCTGTTTGTGTGTGTGTTTTTGTCGGCACGATAACTCGAGAACGGAAGAAGCTACCAATGTCAAATTACACCACGTGATTCAGGAGGGTGATGGCTAGCGCTGATTAGATTTTGGTCAAAATCGGTCAAAGGTCACAGTGAAATCAAACATTCTATTTTTGATGGTTTGGTACAGAATCATCGTAGAAACTTCTGGTTTGCGTCGCTACCTTCTCCAGAGACAGCTTTTATTAGACAAGGTCAGAGGTCAAGTTGACGATTTCGTAAGTACCAGTCTATGACTGCTTGTTTGTTTGTTTGTGTGCAGGATATATCAAAAAGTTGTGGATGGATCCGGATGAAATTATCTGGACAGGTTCGGTGTGTGACAGACGAACTGATTAGATTTTGGTGAAGATCTGGATCTGGATCCGACTACGAGAATTTTCAAGTGATTCTTCACCATTGAGATATAGGGCCGAAAACTATATAGTACTGTATTGCATGACAATTCAAATGTATTGTTGCGAATTCGCGCCTGCCGGCGTGCGAACGGCCACGTAACTCGAATCGCGACACGTCGCCCACTGGACAGACAATTCAGTCGTGACCCTCTCGGAACAACGCCGGGAGCTAGTCACGGGTGGGGGTTTAACCTCACCACGATCATGCCAATCAGCCACCCGTGTAGGATAGGGTTGTTCGCCAAACTCGACCTACCTAAGTACCCACGCGGATGGTAAACCGGGCAATCGTACCTCGCCACAGGTCGACTCCGGACACGAGCCGCTTGGGCGGCCCGTTCCGTATTATCGGGATTACCGAGTGGTGTTATCGTCGACCTGGACGGTTCAGATTAATTACCGGGATGTTGCACCCATTACGAACCCCTTATGTGAAGCAGGATGGAGAGTCAATTAAAAGGAAGGAGACGAAGCGAAACGGACACAGTTCAACATGCAAGCACTTTATTACGCGACACACAGAAAGCACGTATATACAGCCATACACAAAAAGCAAATGTAATACAACCGACTAACGCGTACGCACGGCAACACTTACACAGTTTTACTTCACAGACGGCGCCAACACACATTTACACAAAAGCAAAAGAAAGAAGCCACCCTCACAGACAAGGAGGCAGACAGGCCCGGAGGCCAAATGTGTGTGGGACCGAGAGGAGCGGCTAGGTCCGCGAAACCGAGGAGGTCTTACCCGCGTCCTCGTGACGCGTTGGCAGGCAAGCCACAAAGTGGCCGCGCTGCTGTGCCCCGACTCCGGGCCCCTGGCGTGCTTGTTGGCACTACGTTTGGGGTGCGGGAGGAACGGGGCCCCCTTTTGCACTCTCAGCGCGGGGGAAGGGGAAATTGTTGATGCCCTGGGGGCGGGGAGTGGCTGGCTGAATTGGGTCCCGCGACGAGATGAGCGATCCCCCACACCGCAGCCTCGTCGCCGACTGCCGTCCTCCTGGCCTCGGACCCGAGCTGCCCGACCAGCCGCCCGCAGCTCTACCGCGTGCACTCGACTCAACTCCACCAACGCGATGCTCCTTGTCTCCAAAAGCAACTCCCCTCAACCTGGTAATTCTCGCGCCTTTTTATAGCCGGCAGGAGAAGCCGATATGCAAATTCCCGGATCAGGACGCGACTGGAGGCGGGGCCATACCGCCCCCCCCCCCCCGCTCAGCCGTTGGTCGGGCAAAAATGGGTGTGAACCTCCCCTGATCCTAAAATTTGCATAGACGGACCTAGACGGAATTCACCTCCATGCGCCTGGAGGCGGGGCCAAGCCGCCTCGCGCTTGCCCATTGGACGGAGGAGAAGTGGGTGTGAAGCGTTTCTGATCCGAATTTTCCCCTCGGAAAGGCTGCCATTCGCGCTCGCGGATCGGTGCATTTGGCACCAATCGCCGAACGGGCCCAAGACAGCCCGACGTTCAGTGTTCACAGGTGGTGTGGGAATGGCCGTAGAAGCGATGATGTGGGATGAAGTTGTGAAGGTGAAGGCGAAGGTGGTGGTGTGGCGTTGTTGTAGTGTAGTTGGCGCTGTGGTGGGGGGTGGCATGGTTGTTGAGATGCTGTTTGTTTGAAATAAAAGATAGAGAAAGAAAAACGACTAACTCAAAGCGTCGCAGCCCGGATGGCTCACATAAATTCCCTCTATACAACGGGTTTGGGCTAACTACACATGTACCTATGGAGATATTTCACCTGAGTGCCCTTTATCGTGTAATGCGAATTTCCACAGCCGTAACAATATATTGGGCCCGTATGTTCTCGTGGATCAGGCATTATCTGGCAGAGATATGCGCTCCACTGAGTGCCCTTCAGGTTGAACTTTGCGATCTAACCGCTTCGTTCTGCGTGGGAAGACGTACCTCAAAATGGCGCCCAACCGCTCTCTGGACGGGAAAAAGTACGTGCGGTAATTTGTGGGGCAGTATTCAACGTAAGGGCTCACAAACCGCTGTGTGGTTTCTCATGAACAAAAATGCCGAATGTTCCTCTATTACATGAGATCTGCTCACTACGGTCGCCCTCCTTTCTCCTTGAACACACAATTGGATAACGATGAATTCGTGGAGAGGTGCACTCCTCTTTCTTATAATCGTACGACTTTGAAACTCAGCCAAACAGGAATGGTTAGCGTCTTGTCCAGCACGCTGCAAATTCACCAGCACCAACACGAAAATCGTGCAGCCATTTGGTTGTGCCGAGAGGAGAGCAAAGTGAGGTCCTCCGTCCAGCCACGTTCTCCTCACAATTACTCTGCTCTTCGAACCCTTCAACCACCCGCTCCCTGACATCACGCCCATCAATCATCCACCTCTCAGCGTGGCTTGTTGGCACGAAAACCAGGAAGGTGGGGCTTCTGCCTGCTCCACACGTTTGGATTGTTATGGTTGTTGTTGTTGTTGTTGTTGTTGTTGTTGTTGTTGTTGTTGTTATAAATACACTTCTTTTATTGTTGGCTTGTGAATGTAAAAACGTAGGAAAAGGTCATAGGGGGCAATTTCATACTGTGGGAAATTGGCCTTGATCCCTATCTATTTAACACAGCACCACCCCTTGTGTGGTGACAAGTACCACTCACAGTTTCCCTACTTTGCTTACATTGAGATGTCACCTACATGTCCACGGACCAAGCAACTCTATACAATCCTAACTTTGCTTTGAAATTCCTCCATCTACCCCCACAACCGTAACAATACTATGATGCAAAGATTAACTGATTCGGTTTTGGCATCAAGAGGTCAAAGGTGATATCAGGTAAAAATGTGATACTTGAGAACACCTGAATATTTCAATCAAACTCGGTATAATTATATGTATAATGATGTGGGTGGAGGAATATTGGTCAATGTCGTGACATCAAATTATGTCTCGTTTAGCTTTTGTATAATATACATATGTTGACTGACAAAGGATCATATACTCTTATATTGTTGTGGGCCGGGGTTCGGTGGTGACACACGACCACTAGGTGGAGCAGTGGAGTCATCTCCCACCGAGCACCCGGAATTTAGGTCGCGACTCTCAGATAAGTCCGCGAGTTCACGGGTCCCTTAACGGACCGTGGTCGACAATATTTCGATGGTGTGGGGTAGGGTTAATTGCCCAATGTCAATATACCTAAATACCCACGTCGTCCAACAACCGGGGAAAACCACACCCTCGACCGACTTTGTCTGAATCGAGTCGCTATCACTGACTCGGATCCGGTGTAACCTAGCGGAAGTTACCAAAGCCGCGCTGGACCAAATGAACAATCTACGGCACGAACGGCCTTACTAATTCTCAATACGCACCTTGCGAGGCCAATGAAGGAAAGCGCACAAAACTAGCTGGTACATTTAACGGGTTTATTTTACAAAGAATAATCGGGGAGGGAAACACAGAGCAGAGTTATCACGAATAAAAGGCAGGCAATGTACAATGAGCAAAAGCACTTAACAATCCAACTTAAAGACGGGGCCCACGGACACACACACACACACACACACACACACACACACACACACACACACACACACACACACACACACACACACACACACACACACACACACACACACACACACACACACACACACACACACACACACACACACACACACACACACACACACACACACACACACACACACACACACACACACACACACACACACACACACACACACACACACACACACACACACACACACACACACACACACACACACACACACACACACACACACACACACACACACACACACACACACACACACACACACACACACACACACACACACACACACACACACACACACACACACACACACACACACACACACACACACACACACACACACACACACATACACACATACACACATACACACATACACACATACACACATACACACACACACACACACACACACACATACACACACACACACACACATACACACATACACACATACACACATACACACATACACACATACACACACATACACACATACACACACACACACATACACACATACACACATACACACATACACACATACACACATACACACATACACACATACACACATACACACATACACACATACACACATACACACATACACACATACACACATACACACATACACACACACATATCCATACACATACACACATACACACATACACACATACACACACACATATCCATACACATACACACATACACACATACACACGTACACACACACATATCCATACACATACACACATACACACATACACACACACATATCCATACACATACACACACACATATCCATACACATACACACACACATATCCATACACATACACACTCGACCCCGTGGGTCTATTCCGTAGAGCCGGGCCGGGGTACCTGTCCCGCATCATGCGGTCACACCGACTCGAACCCACGACCCGAAGTCCATGAGCCTGGCTGCTCTATCACCAGACTTTCCCTCCAAAGGACCACAGACCGCTCCAACCACGACTACAACCGTCTGCAGAGCCCTCGTCGACAACCACAACGACAGACCGCTCGGCAATCGCCACAATCTCCTCTCTACCGAACCTTGGTCCTCACAACCACTCTACTCTTCTGAGGTGGGAGGGGTCTCTTCTCCTCGCCACTCGCCTCCTGATTGGACGAGGGGTTGTCGGATGACTCGTGGTCACCTCCCGATTGGCTGGGGTGTGCGTGTCATGCTCGCCCTTCGCTCATTCGCTGGAGGAAGCATCCATGCCCTGCCTTGGGGTGGAGCCTCGATCTGAGGCGTTGGAGGCTCTGCCCACGCCTTTAGGCAAAAACACATGGGCAATGGTGACCGGGTCGAATGCGGGAGCGTTGTTGTTATAGTTGTTGTTGTAAAAACCTAACAAAAAATAACAGCGCACACACGAAATTCCCATTAGACAGAACTATAAACACATACTTATCGAAATAACTGAACTACGGGGACTCGAGCTGTTTGTGTGCAATGGCTTCCAGATTCGTAACACTATGGCATGGCAACATGTACAATAGATGTGGAAATTGCCATTTTATCCCTCGATTGTAACATAGTAAACCCTTAAATATCACAGGTTTTGATCAATCTGGCAACTTCTTTGTGTACCGATTTTGCACAGTTTAAATTCGACCTATCGTAGGTTTTGAGCTGAGTTGTGACGGTTATCTCACACTACGAGCTTTTCGCGCACCGTTCATTAAGGAATGGTGTCGGTGGAAAACGACAGACAAAAGTGATTTTTATTTTGTTTTATTTTACTGATTCTCTGGTTTACTGAATTGCAGAACAATTTATAAAAGAAACACATCAACAGACTAGAAAGGAATTTTTTAAAAAGGGATTAAGAGGGGAGGAATGGTGGGCATGAAGGGGGATGTTGAATTGCTTTTGAATGTTTAATCTGCTTCAACACAGTAGGACACTTCATCGTAAAGCCGATGGACAGAAAGTGCACCCAACACGACGCCCACGCTACACGGAACACTTACCGAGGAGATGGCAGAAACCACCCTAAATGCTGGCAACTTGCAAAGCACACGTGGTCGTGCCCTTTCCAACCCATTTCCAAATGCCCATCTAATAAATACGTATATCTATCTCCTTCCAATCCGAATCCCAATTTAATACTTGTGTCTATCCTCTCTTCCAATCTTTTCCCTGAGTTCATTACACGGATCAGGGCGGCAGACCCAAACACGGCCCCGGGGTGGTTTATCATTGAATTGTACGGCGCATGCTCGATGGCGGGCGGACTCTCGTGCAGCCGTGATACTTTATCATCGTGCAGAACTGGGCACGAATAACACATATCCTTGGTCGGGTCTGCGCATGGGGCTACAATAACATCTTAGCATCAGTCTTCGCTCACCACGATGGCAACAAATGTCTCCCGCGGATGGCAGACATCCTCCTGCACCTCCGCCTCGATGCAGCTGCTATCATGCAGAGGCATGCTGTGTGGCCAGATCGCTCAGGTCGCGTGGCACACCATGGAGCAGGCACATTGACCAGCACCAACCGCGGGTCGCTCGGTCACGGCATGGGGTTCGGTGCAAAGCGATTTATGTCACAGTGCTCGGAGTGAGACGATTCTGCAGCTTGGAACCATCTGGCCAGAAATGAAGTAGAGCCGTTTCCGGTCATGGCGGCTGGCCCGTGTGCTGGACGGGGCCCAACCAGAGAGCCCGATTTGGGTGACGACACATCGCTTTGGGTCGTCGCCCCTGCCCCGCACCACCGGATCTATAAAAGGACGGGTCATGGGGCAGTGAGAGTAGTAGTCGTCGTCGTTCTAGTAGTAGTCGTCGTTCAAGTGTTGTTCATGTGTCGGCTTTCTTGCTCACTTAGTCCTGTCGATTCGTCTTGGCCTGGAATTCATCTTCAACCATTCGCCTTCTGACTCCGCCTTCTTCACCACTTCTCCCCCCTTCTCCGCCCACTTGCTTCGGACTCCGCCTCTCTCGCACCCATTGGTTTTTGACTCCACCCAAGTCTCATTCTCTGGACCGACGCTCGCTGCACGAAGCAAGAGACGACTCGCCAGCTGTCAGGGAGGTATCGCCGAGTGGAGCCTCCCCCCAAAATGTACTGGTGGTGCAATCGGGCAATCATGCAAGGTATTGAGAGACCGTTAGCCTCATCTTCTCTCTTTTTTAGGTCATCTCTACCGAGATGACCTAATAAAGCCGGACCAAATGTCCGTATGTCCGTCCGTACGTATGTCCGTCCGTCAATTTTTCTTTCCAATATTGATGAAACTTAGTATGTGGGTAGAGGTCGATGAGTGTTGCACAACGATATAACTTCTGTCCGTGTTCAAGGTCAGGGTCGAGGTCACGTAAGTTATAAAAATCGCCATTTTCAAAACATATCTAGTCTGCCATGCTACAAGATATTCGGCAACTGTTTATTGATTATGATAGTAAAAAATATCTTGTATCTAACTGGACAGATTTTTGAATTTCCTTCCCATTTGATCGTCACGTGATCTGGAAGATGGCCAAAAACGCCGATGCGATTCACAAAGAAGGAAGGAAGGAGAAATGAAATATAAATATAAAACACATTTTTAGCCTTTTATATTTATACATTTTCCGCCAAAGGTGAACAAGTTTCAAAACCCAAAATGTAAATGTCGGCATTTATTTTCAAAATATAATTTCGTGCGCGCGTGCCTAAATGCAGAGTCATCTTTAACCAAACTGCGCAGTCGTCTTCAGTCATAACTGAACATTGAGAACTTGTGGTATTATAGAGATGACCGTCACCCCCACACGGGGGTAATTTTACTCTTCATCAACTCCTCTTCATCGGTGTGTGTGTGTGTGTGTGTGTGTGTGTGTGTGTGTGTGTGTGTGTGTGTGTGTGTGTGTGTGTGTGTGTGTGTGTGTGTGTGTGTGTGTGTGTGTGTGTGTGTGTGTGTGTGTGTGTGTGTGTCCTGGCACCTGTCCTCGTTTAAGTTAAGAGTGTACAATAATTATGGATTACTCTGCTCTGTGTCTGCTTTTGAAAGTTGCTTGTATATTGCACACCTCTTACATTTCTTCCGATTCCTGCTACGGACAACAATAAACAACATTCACTGTGCGACATACCTTTCCTCGCCTGCCTGTTAATAAATCCTTTGTAGAAATGTTCCCAGCTCCTTTTTGTCTGTTCTTTCATTGATTCAGCATGGTCCGTATCCTAACTTAGCCGGGACTTTATTTCCAATAATCCGTTCTTTTTAGCCGGTACGTCCTTAGCAATGTCGCTCGGCTGCATCTGATCTGGTTTGGACAAGGTGTACCGAGCGTGTTTACCTCGGTAATTAAATCACGTGGTTATTTTTAGGTAACTGGATTAACAAGACGGAGGACCCCAAGTCACGTGGTTGAGTTATTGGCGTTCACAGTCGGTTAGTGACCCGCCGCGTCACGGAATTATCCATGTGCGACAGCCTGCAATTGCAATTCCGGGGAGTCTGGTGGGATCCCGAGATAGCTTCCCCCCCCAATGGTCTTCTCACCCGACACCCGGCCCTCAACAGTATATAGCAATAATTCAAAAAGTTGTGGATGGGTTACGACTAAACTTGGTGGATGATTTGGGTAGGTGACAAGTACAAGGTGATTATATTCTTATCTGGTTCACGTCTGGATACTGATCCGGCCTGTCAGTGGGATATAAAACGTAAACTGTTCAGACTGGCGGAGGTACAGTCGTGGCCAAAAATATTGGCACCCTTGCACTTTTTTCAAATATTGCACCATTTCTTCTAGAAAATTGTTGAAATTAAAAAAAAAATTTGGTATCCACATATGTATTTCTTCAGACTACAGTGGAACAAAACAAAAAATCTGAAAAAATGATTAGACCTTTGCTTATTCCACACAGAAATCTTAAAATGGCCCAGACAGTATTATCGGCACCTTTTAGAAGTTGTGAGAAATAATTACATTTCAAACAGGTGATTCTCTTTTTACTTTGGAATTGAACTCGCTTGTGGTGAGTTACAGGTGCCTGCAATATAAAAATCACTCATTCAACCAGTATGAATAGAGAAAAGGAGTCATCCTGCTGTTTTGTGTCACTGGTTTTCTTTTTTTTTTTTTCTTTCTTCATGCTCATTGCGGTACACGCAGAGGAGGTCGGACACAAGATTGTAGACAATCATGGACAATCTCAAGGCTACAAGTCCATCTCTAGAGACTCTGATGTTCCTGTGTCCACCGTACGCAATGTTATCAGGAAGTTTAAGGCCGATGGCACTGCAGCCAACCTCACTGAACGTGGCTGCAAGAGAAAACTTGATTGAAATTGCAGTGAAGGATTGTTTGAATGTTGGAGAAAGCACCTCGATCAACTGCCAAACAGATTCAAGCTGACCTTCAGACACAAGGTAGGACAGTTTCAACTCGCACCATCCATCGCCAACTCAATGAAAGGGGTTCTATGGTAGGAGACCCAGGAGGACCCCACTGCTGAGAGAGACAGAGACAGAAGAAAGCCTGACTGGAGTTTTCCAAAACACACCTGAACAAGCCAAAATCATTCTTGGACAATGTCCTTTGGTCAGATGAGACCAAATTAGAGCTTTTTGGGAAAGCACATCATCTCTTTACAGAAAACAAAATGAAGCCTTCAAAGAAAAGAACACCTTCCCCACAGTCAAACATGGAGGAGCTTCAGTGGTGTTTTGGGCTTGCTGTGCTGCCTCTGGCACTGGGTATCTTGAATGTGTGCATGGCATCATGAAATCAGGAGATTACCAAGGCATTTTGGAGAGCAATGTTCAACCCACTGTCAGAAAGCTGGGTCTCCATCGAAGGTCATTGGTCTTTGGACATTGACCTCAAACACACTTCAGAAAGCACCCAGGAATGGTTCAAGACAAAATGCTGGACTGTTTTGAAGTGGCCAGCAATGAGTCCAGATCTAAATCCCATTGAACACCTGTGTTGAGATCTGAAAACACCAGTTGAGAGAAGGCACCCTTCAAATCTTGGAGAACTGGAGCAGTTTGCACAAGAAGAGTGGGCCAAACTGCCAGTAGAAAGGTCTAGGAAGCTCATTCATGGCTACAGGAAGTGCTTGACTGCAGTTATTTTGTCCAAATGCTGTGCAACTAAATATTAAGTCGAGGGTGTCAATAATTTTGTCGATGCCATTTCTTTTTATTATCTCATTTAAAAGGATATATTAAGTTCTGAATCAAAAACAAAGGTTCTGTCATATTAACATTGAAATATAGAATTGTGGAGACAAATACTTTTGTCAATTTAAACTTGTTTTTGGAGAAAATTGGGAGGTATTTGAAAAAAGTGCAAGGGTGCCAATATTTTTTGCCACGACTATATTATATGTGCTCTACCAAGTGCCGTTCATGCCTGGTGTTGGCTTAATAGTTATGGTGGTGGGCTTGGGATTCTCGGGTCTTGAGTCAAATCCCGCTTGGCCGTTAAATTGATACCAGGTGGTGTTGACTCAGCCTGTCATCCTTCCGAGGTCGGCAAAATGAATACCATCTTGCTGGGATGATTGAGCCATTTGAGTATCTGAGTCAGAGTGGTGGACCATACAGGATTGTGCTCAATATCCCAGGAGACTCCTTCGGCAGCACCGACGCTCTGTACAGAGTATGGTCCCAATGGATGGATGGAGTATCTGGTTTGATACTGTAAAGCATTGGAACATAATGGTTCCCATCTCGAATTTCAT
Source organism: Eptatretus burgeri (assembly GCF_056783735.1). Taxonomy (NCBI): domain Eukaryota; kingdom Metazoa; phylum Chordata; class Myxini; order Myxiniformes; family Myxinidae; genus Eptatretus; species Eptatretus burgeri. The sequence goes on from NC_140965.1 coordinate 64,102,138, forward strand.
TTACAGCTAATACTTGTGCATTCCCATCCCTTCCCCCGGACCTTCATTACTGCACACAGGGCACATGCTGCACATATTGTCTGAAGGTAAGCCACCTGGATACTTAAGCGAGGTGGTGGATACATTGTCTGGGCAGCCAGGTTTTGAGGCAATTTGTGTGGCTGCTTTTGGGTCTCCTCCGGGCAACCCCAGTGCTGTGCTGGCCTTTGCGGAGCAGAATGTGGTTGAAGCAGAAATGCCTCTGCTCCAGGATCTCATGGAATATGATGGAGGTGAGGATTTGATGATAATTTTGAAGGTGGCTGAAATTAATGGTGGATGTGGGAATAAAATTGAAAATTTGGAGTCGAAGATGACAATAACATACTCGATCCCTCGTGTATGGTTTGATGGGCATGTGATTTTTGTCCTCCAGTTGCTATTGTCCATCAGCCTGGTGAGCTGCAGCCTGTTGCTTGGCTTGGCCTGGTGTGGCATAACCTCCCCAAGCCACAGCCCGACCTGCTGCGCTGGCTGTCACCTTTGTTTCCACGCCTACGCCTCGAGACTGAGCGTTTAGAATCTGATGCTGCTGAGACAACTTGTCTGCTTGACTTGGAGGCTTGTAGCTTGCCTTACTCTTTCCATTTTTGCTTGAACTTTCTTTTAGAAATTGGTAATAATCTGTCATGCCTGGTGTATGCAGGTATTTCTGCAAGGCATAATTTATATGGCTTCGGCACAGCTTAGTGAAAAGATTGGTCATTTACGAGCTCCTGATGAACCGAGGCTGCTTCCCCTCGGCCTGTGCCGGATGCTAGTCACCGAGCGGCATTGTCGATGGTGGAAAGCTGTCTACAGTACCCTGAATGACAAAGCACCGTAAGTTTCGTCCTGTGAAGTACAAGCCAGTGATTACAGCAGAATATGAATTTTGCTTTACAAGTTGAAAATGTCATGTTTTGTTTATTTATTTAGTAGGGAAAGGGTTTAAATAAAACAACAAAAAACTCAAGGCTCATGGAAGAGCAAAAACAACAGAGGATGAAGAAATTTCCACCATTGTAGGAGGAAATAAGACATTTGATAGAGATACAAACATGGCCTGCAAAAAATATATGGAATATGGTAAGATGCATGCAGGAATTAAAACACCCCAAAAACCAGCTGATTTGTGGAAATGGGAAATGCAACTGTGAACTGAAATCAGGTGGTGTTGGAGGGAGGAATGTGTTTGGACAGACACAGTAAGGCATTTCCGTGGGCAGGGAAAAGAGAGACTAAGGTTTGCAGGTGAACAGTCTGGACTGAGGATTTGCTGGATGAACGTGGTCTCACTGGTTGTGCTGGAGAGTGGAGCGGGGGTAGGTGGATGACAAACCATAGAAAGATTGAAAAGACAATCAACCAGTCTACCTTAGGAAAGTAGTACAAAAGTCATTGCAAAGGATCCTCTGTCTCTTTTCTTTCAAAGGAGCCTCTTTCCTTTCATAGTTCATGTGCAATTAATCTTGGCTCGAGTATTTGTGCTACGAAAGACAGCAAGTTGCCTCGTACATTTTGGGTCAAAGTTTCGTTCTTGTGAACTCATTGTGGAATTTATGGTGGGAAATGCCAACTAATTTTGCATGTTTTTTATTGCAGGCCTGGCACTCTGGCTAAGCTGCGCCTTGCCGTGCAACATGAACTGCCCACATTACGTGCACTCACTGGGCATGGTCTGCAGCCGATGTTGCTCATTCACTGGGCGCGTCACCTTTTAACCAAGGTGTGCATGGTATTTGCATCTGCAGCCATGTTTTTAAGGCAGTTATGATCATTCCCAAATATGAATCGATGTTTGATTTCTGCTGCTTGTGCATAGAGAAGCTAAAGTATGAATGAGGTTACAGCATGCATCCATTGGTTAATTCATCAGCTCTGTAGGTCCCAAAGCACCTTTGTAAAACTGAATTGGGGAATGGAATTGGTGATTATTCAATCTCGAATAATCAATTTTGAGAAGCAAAATGAAAGGCAGTTTATCATTAAAATTTACAGTACCATCAATCTTCAGCAAAACTTTTTTCTCTTCCATCTTAATACGTAATTTTTTGATTTGTTCTGCAACTTCTTTGTTTCCAAAGGAAGATGTCACTTGTGTTTATCATTCTTTGTCTTTTGCCTATCACAATATAACGGTATATACAAAGAATGTTAAGAGGAAACATAAACGTGGAATTGCCCCCCTCCTTCCCCCCCCCCACCCACACCCTCTCCTTTATCATCAGTCTTTGTTATCCGAGACCAAGTAGGTTGAGATTTGTACTTGACAAATGAGTGACTTCACTCGAGTCAAATGTCGCTCAAACATGAATGTGGGCTAAAGCATCATCTTATAAACCTCTTGAGTCATTTAACCCTCTGCAGATATGCTAAGCTTACTCTTAAACTTACTACCTTCATTAATCTTTATCACACCCACCCTTCTTACCTACAGGTTACCACACACCTTATTTTTCTTCACTCGTTATGCGAATAATATGCAGGAGTTATAAAATGTGTTTTTACTGTCTTTTTTTTCTCCCCTCTCATAGTTTGTTTATTTATTTATTTCCATATTGGCTGCTTTTGTATTTTATTTTCCCTTCCAGTGAAGGAGGTGTTTGTGTTTTCATCCTCCCTACAATCTGTTGGTTTAAAAAAAAAAAATCAACAAGTTAATATTGACCATTTGGTATTGTTTATTAACCCATTAAAGACAGAAACAGCATTGTCCAGGATGATTTTATGTGCACTTACAATTCACATGTCCATTTCACACTGACCTTTTTGTTATTCCTGGGTAATGCCCTAGAGAGATCTCCCTCATTCCCTTTTTGTATGTGTTATTGAGGTTCATGTTGGAGCTTGAACACAATGGAATAGGATATAACAGAATGAAAAGAACAGAGAGGGAGGGAGAGAGAAAGAATAAATGAGAGAATGAGGAGCAACAGCACAATTAAGAAACAAAATTTAGGGAAACTTGGATTCATAAGGGATGTGGAGAAGAATGAAGAATGAGAGCAAGAGCAAGACATGTTGGTTGGATGAGAACAAGATGGATATCCTGGCTTTATCATCCAGGTTTAATGCACCTGGTTTTTATTGTTTGTTTGTTTTTTTTTGTCCAGTTTTGCCATAACACCCAAATATCCCTTATGTTACCCATCTTCCATTTGTTTTCTCACCTTTCTAGATTTTCAAAATAAATATTAATGTGCTGTTAATATATGATTGACACTTTAAAAATTCCCATTATTACAATTTTGCTGATGTCATTTGTTTGTGGGGTGCAGGGTAGTACTGTGAGTGTGGAGACTGTACGCCGGGGATGTGTAGGCCGTGGTGTGCACTACTGGCAGAAGGTGCGACCAATGCTGCACTTGGTCAAGAATCGCAGAGCTATAGCTGAGCCTATCGATCCACTTTTTTTGCACTTCCGCAGCAAAGATGTACAGGTGCTATGATTCTACCAGCATATTTTTTGGTGGGGGGTCGAGTTTTCCCAACTGCAGTAAGCTGTGTTTCACTGTTTTTTTTTTTTTATTTTTTTATTTTTTTTTTGCTGCGCCCTTGGGTTGGCTTGTCTGCACTTTTGGGTTGGTTTGCGTTTGTGTGAACAATTTGTCACAGGATTTGAAAGCATGTGCAACATTGAGAAATCTATAATTATTTGAGCAAGGAAAGCAGTACATAAATTGGTGGTTGTCTTACCGTTGGTTTAAAGTTTATTATTATTATTATTATTATTATTATTATTATTATTTTTATAATGTTATTTTATTTTATTTAATTTTTTTGTATGTATATATATATATATACAGTGGGGAGAACAAGTATTTGATACACTGCCGATTTTGCAGGTTTTCCCACTTGCAAAGCACGTAGAGGTCTGTAATTTTTTTATCATAGGTAGACTTCAACTGTGAAAGATGGAATCTAAAACAAAAATGCTGAAAATCACATTGTATGATTTTTAAATAATTAATTTGCATTTTATTGCATGAAATAAGTATTTGATCACCTACCAACCAGGAAGAATTCCAGCTCTCACAGACCTGTTAGTTTTGTCTTTAAGAAGCCCTCCCATTCTCCACTCATTACCTGTATTAACTGCACCTGTTTGAACTCGTTATCTGCATAAAAGACAGCTGTCCACACTCAATCAATCAGACTCTAACCTTTCCACAATGGGCAAGACCAGAGAGCTGTCTAAGGACATCAGGGACAAAATTGTAGACTTGCACAAGGCTGGGATGGGCTACAGGACAATAGGCAAGCAGCTTGGTGAGAAGGCAACAACTGTTGGCGCAATTATTAGAAAATGGAAGAAGTTCAAGATAACACTCGATCTCCCTCGGTCTGGGGCTCCATGCAATATCTCACCTTGTGGAGCCTCAATGATCATGAGAAAGGTGAGGGATCAGCCCAGAACTACATGGCAGGACCTGGTCAATGACCTGAAGAGAGCTGGGACCACAGTATCAAAGAAAACCATAAGTAACACACTACGCCGTCATGGATTAAAATCCTGCAGTGCACGCAAGGTCCCTCTGCTCAAGCCAGCACATGTCCAGGCCCGTCTGAAGTTTGCCAATGACAATCTGGATGATCCAGAGGAGGAATGGGAGAAGGTCATGTGGTCTGATGAGACCAAAATAGAGCTTTTTGGTTTAAACTCCACTCGCCGTGTTTGGAGGAAGAAGAAGGATGATTACAACCCCAAGAATACCATCCCAACCGTGAAGCATGGAGGTGGAAACATCATTCTTTGGGGATGCTTTTCTGCAAAGGGGACAGGACGACTGCACCGTATTGAGGGGAGGATGGATGGGGCCATGTATCGTGAGATCTTGGCCAACAACCTCCTTCCCTCAACAAGAGCATTGAAGATGGGGCGTGGCTGGGTCTTCCAGCATGACAACGACGCGAAACACACAGCCAGGGCAATAAGGAGTGGCTCTGTAAGAAGCATCTCAAGGTCCTGGAGTGGCCGAGCCAGTCTCCAGACCTGAACCCAATAGAAAATCTTTGGAGGGAGCTGAAAGTCTGTTGCCCAGCGACAGCCCCGAAACCTGAAGGATCTGGAGAAGATCTGTATGGAGGAGTGGGCCAAAATCCCTGCTGCAGTCTGTGCAAACCTGGTTAAGAACTACAGGAAACATCTGATCTCTGTAATTGCAAACAAAGGTTTCTGTACCAAATATTAAGTTCTGTTTTTCTGATGTATCAAATACTTATTTCATGCAATAAAATGCAAATTAGTTATTTCAAAATCATACAATGTGATTTTCAGGATTTTTGTTTTCGACTCCGTCTTTCGCAGTTGAAGTGTACCTATGATAAAAATTACAGCCCTCTACGTGCTTTGTAAGTGGGAAAACCTTGCAAAATCGGCAGTGTATCAAATACTTGTTCTCCCCACTGTATATATTTTAATCCCAACCCTACCCTCTTCAAAGTCGTCTTCGCATTAGAGTCCGTCCACCATTTGGGGTACGTCATTTAAAGTTTAGCAATATTTCCCAAATATTTTCACATCACCAATGTCAATAGTTGCTTTTTCTTGCTACAAGGTTGCTGATGTTTCTCGATATATGGTGGAGGCTGAAATGGCTTTTGCTACGCTCGCACTTGTTCAAGGGGACATGGAAGATGCAGTGAGAAAGTTTGAGGCTGTTGGCACTCCTGTTGCTTATTGGAACTGTGCACTGGTGAGTTTACTTTGCTTGTGTTTGGTATTAACAAATAACTTTTAAGCAAATGTATCACAATTCTGCTGTATTTTTATGTTTTTTTTTTTTATTCATTTAACCTCAATTTATCAATTTGAATGAAGTCTGTGTGTACGTGCTTCTGCTTCAGCATTTAGTTGCAATCTGTAGAAACTGCCTATTTGAACAAGCAGTTTATCATTGATTTAACACCACACAATCCAAATGAATGTACTGTCGGACCCCGACATTCACAGAACCCGTTTATTCATGGTTCATAAAATGTAACCTCTTGCATTCGCGTTTTTTTTTGTTTTTTTTTGCGGGCGTATTTGCATTTTCTCACGGGCTTTTTGATTTTTCCCTTATGAATCACGAACCATGGGGAACCTATCCCTCCTTTTCCCATTGAAACAATGTCCCGACATTCGCGGATTTGACATTCACGGCATTTTTTTTTCAGGAACGTATCCCCCATGAATGTCGGTGCCCGACAGTACTTTTGGTTTGTGCTCTTCATTGTGCATTGCATGTCTTGGGGAAACTCCGTATAATGTTTAAAGCTTGTGAAGTACGGCACTTAAATGTTCACAAAGTAGGACTTGCATATCATTCCCACTCACAATTAAAAATAGAAATGTGGACAAAAATATGTAACTTGGCTTGTAAACAGCCCCCGCACTTCTTTAATGATGGAATATATCCCCTCCTCACATGACATCTCTCAGCACCTATTTGAAGTCATAATATAATGGTGCATTAAAGGTATCAACAAAACTAGAAAGAGCAATCGGAGATTGCAGACCCTCGCCAGGTCTTGTTTTGTGTCGTGTTTGTGTTGGTGTGTTACATCTATCTATAATTCCAGCCATCTCTGTCTGTCTCTGTCTGTCTGTCTGTCTGTCTGTCTGTCTGTGACCGCTGTTTCTCGACAACCACTTGTCCGATCTAATTGAAACTTGCCAGGTATATTGCTGGGGACCTGTGGATGTGCCTTTTCAAGGCTTGATGTTAATCGGACAAGTGGTTCCCATGTTATGGCTATTTATTTACCAAACCAATGACAGGACATGCTGCTATGACGTCAAAACTGTTCCTGTTTTTTGTTTTTTGTTTTTTTTTTTGCATGTATGTGCACGCACGGACGGCTATGCATGTACGGGCCCGCACTAGTAATTTACAATATATGTAATGAATACATTTCAATACATAATTGGTACGCAATTAATAGATGTACTCATGTTTCAAAAGTACGTAATTAATAGATGTACTCATGTTCCAACGTTATGTAATTAATCTGCGTACGCATTTCCAATAGCATGTAATTAATAAACTTACTGTACTTGCATTTCAATATGGTGGAATGCAATGAGTTGATGTACTCATGTTCCAGTGGTGGGTAATTAATGGACTTGCTCAGATTTCATTACGGTAGTACGAAATTGGTAGACGTACTCGTATTCCACTGGTACATAATTCAGACTTATTCACGTTCCAATAGTATGTAATTAATAGATGTAGTTATATTCAAACAGTATGTAATTCATCGACGTTCTTGCATTTCAGGAGAACGTAATTAATGGACTGACGGATCTATAGTACGTAATTAATAGACATACAGTGAAGCCTCAAATATCATGGGTGCGATGTTCCTGGAAAATTCCACGATAGTTAAAACTGTGACAGTGGAAATCAAGGGCTAATGGGAAAAGGGGCTCCACGTCACAATTGAAATAAACGTGTAAAATTCTGTCTGACCCTGCGTCTTCACGGGTCATAAAGTGTGACCTGCTTCCACATTCGTGCTTTGTGTATTCACAGTTTTTATCTTGTTTTTAGGTCATCTCTATCATCTCAGTCGAGATGACCTAATAATAACAGTCTCAAAGTCTGTCCGCCCATCCGTCCGTACGTCCGTCCGTCATTCCACAATCAAACCGAGTGGAGACAAATAACCAATAGTGGAATGGAGAGAGGGCGATGAGACATGCACAACGATATAACTTTCAAGGTCGTCCAAGGTCGAGGTCAATGTCACGAGGCTGTCAAAGTTGCGAAAATCGTCGATTTCAAATCGTATCTCCTCCCTCATTTATCAAGAGAGATCAAATGTTATTAGTGATTCAGATATTATGGACTATTATCTAGAACAGGAGCCATTTTTTTGAAACTTGTTCTCATTCCGATTTTATAGCCCTTTAAACTTTGCTCTGATTCCCCGTATGGGCCGTTCATAAAGTGCATACAAAAATAAAAGTATTAAATTAAGAACCGGAACTCTCCGAGACAAATATTACATTTGAAGCTTTTGTCAGATTTAACAAAAACAATGGAGCACAAGTTTATATGCACACTTACTTTCATTTATAACATTGTCTTGAATGTCAATTTGTACTTATATTTTCATAAATGACGTGCTGTGATATTAAAAGAAAAAGGTAAATTACACCACTAGGGACCTGCATTGTCATGACTTACAAACATCGGTTCATAAGGAACTGCTGGCTTTGCAAGCAATTAGCGATGTATGAGGTGGGTGGTCACGAGCCTGCATACAGAGGGGGGTGGGTGGTTTTTGAAACCCGGAAGTAGAGCGTACGTACTTTATGAACTGCCCCGATTCCAGTCTGGCACAGAGTTACTTTCGACCTCTGGCAGAGATGACCGGCACTCCCGCTCGGGGGTATTTTTTGTATTTTTTTCCAACTCTTCTGGACTGGTCTCCTGTATCCACCTGGGGAACTGGAAATCAGCCAACATTACATAAAAAGGTGCAAAAACGGATCACCTTGATTACAGCCCAATTAGCTTCCTGTACTTCTAGTTATCAGCAAGGTCATGGAATCCATCATCGCAGTTGACATAAAATCATTCCTTTTCTCCAACATCCTCATCTCAGATCATCAATTCGGATTCAGACCTGGTCACTCAACCTTGGACATGCTGCTTCCACTCTCCAAACAATGGCGGAGGCACTCAATATCAGACATGAGATCAGAGCTGTCTCTCTGGACATACCTCGAGCTTTTGATCCAGTCTGGAAAATATCCTTGCTCTCCAAATAGTCTGCCTATGGAATTCAAGACCAACTCCACTCTTGGATTACTGACTTCCTCCACTCTTGTAGATGTGTGGCTCTCAACAGAACCCTTTCATCCCCTCTCCCTGTCAAGGCTGGAATACCCCCAAGGCAGTGTTCTTGGCCCCATATTATTACAAATCTTCATCAATGATCTCACTGACTCTCTGGAAAATCCTATATCTCTTTGAATCCACTCTCTGCCATGACTTCTCTCTTTCGTCTGACAGACAGGCAGCAGCCTCTTCCCTCTCCCCAGACCTTGACAAAATCACAAACCGGTCAGACAATTTTGCTTATGTATCCATATTGTCCACCCTTTGCGATCAGTCATTTTGGGGATTACTTGATGTATTTTTAAGCATGGTGGGTTTACGTGGTCAGTCAAGTAAGTGTGAGAGCAAGCTTAATGTGGGTGAGAACCAAGATGTCCAGTGGCCTGCAAAAGTGTTCACCCCTCCCCCTCCACCCCTTTCAAAAGTTTTCACATGTTGACGCCACATGAACTTGTTTCATGATTCTTTCAAATCAAACATAATATTGTTGTGGAAATGGGCCCTTAGTGAGTTATTAAATATAGGATTAGCCCAGATACCCCTTAAATGCATGTTTAGCCAGGTTGTTTGGTAATCGGACGTTACATGTGTGTCGGGAGGTGTAGCAGGCTGTCCAGTGTTCGTACAGTGGTGGTGTACCAAGAGGAGGAGTCTGTTTTCCTTCCCCCCTTTTAACGAGCCCCTACCCAGCGCCCTGACAGAATCAATCAGCAAGACGTGCCAGCAACCCATTGGCGGAGAGCTGCTGCAATCTCGAACGATGGACCAATCACGGGTCCCCGGAGGCGGTCTAAAAGGCCCTCCTCAGAAGGCAAGAGGAACTGCCTTGTCTGTCTGCGATATGCTTCTTGAAGAGTGGCTTGGCCGGCTGTTCCTCCTCGGCCATGGATCCAGCCTGCAGGTGATCCACAGATTCATCCGGAGTCCAACCACAAGGCCTCTGACTGTCCTTGCTCCTGCGCGGCTGGACCACGTCGTCTTTCATCCCGTCGATCCGCCTGCGGAGCCCAACACCCAGATTTGGCCTGGTCTGGTGTACAGGCCAGGCCTGGATTGGCATACTGGACTTTGTGAGAAACCAGCTGGAACACACCGGATCTTTAGCTCTTGTCCCGTCGACCTTACAGGGGCTGGACGCGCCAAAGCTGGTGCGTTAGCGGTGCCGACAAAAGGACGTTGTCGCCGCCATCTTGCCACGCTGCGTGCTCGAGCTGGGCGCTCGAATCCGACGACATCGGCTTGTCACGAGCCGCATTCTTGCCTCACACCCTTTTCCTCTCGTCCATGAGGCACCACCAAGTACTCCGTGTCCTGTCTGCATGTTGTCCAGGCCTAAGGCTGATTTTGCTTGGGCTCCCTTTTTAAACCCATATCCGTAGCTCCCTAGTTAAGAGCGGGTTATAGATGAATGATAACGTTATTGTGAATGCTTTGCTTGTGTCATGTTTCCCCAATAAATCTGGCTGATTCATACGAAAGTTGCCGCCTTGAATTTATTCGTGCCGCGCTGAAGAACAATCGCTCAATTTGTATTTAAAACCAAAATGGTTCCGGACTGGCAGACTTCGCTCGGTCTCTGATCAAACCCAGTCTGTATCTGGGGTCTATATCCCCAACTGGTACGGCCCAGGTGTACTTTGGTATCGCGATCTGAGGCGCGTGACCCGAGACCTGTGCTGAACTAGCCGCCGGTATAACCCCTGAGACGGCGGTGCTGTTAAGCGCCGTCAAATCTTTTACAATATATAGTCTTCACAAGCTACTCCAAAGTGATAAAGCTAAAAAATGCAAATAAAATGTGAGTAAGTTAGATTAACAGAGAAAATCAGATGATTCTCAGTTGCATAAGTATTCAAACCCTTTTTGCCTAATTAACCCTAACTCACTTCAGGAAGAAATTATTTGTTTGAAAGGTTACAAAATAAATGTAATTGCTTTCACCTTTCTGCAATCAGTGGTTTCACTGAAAAAATATTAAGCTACCCTGCTTATCTAAGTAGTTTTACTGTGCAACTCATTTGGGCAACCTGGGTGTGCTCTGGGTTTCAAAAGGAATTGGCCACTGTGGCTAATCCAGGTTTAGAATGATTAACCACAGGAGAAAGGAAATAGCCACATATTTTCTTCCAAAGTTTATTTATTTATTTTTTTTTGTGAGCAATATGAAATAATAAGTTAATTTTAAGCTGGATGTGTGAGTTTGATGGGTGAGGTTGGTTGGATGAGTGGGTTGGATTGTTCAGATTGGTTGGATGAGTGAGTTTGACGTGTGAGATTGGTTGAATGAACGACCATCAGGGGAGGTGGTGATTGTGAAGAATGGTGGTTGTGTGTGTGTGTTTGTGTGTGTGGTCATTGTGCCTTTAGTAGGTGGTAGTGGGGGATGGGGGTGGTTGTGGACCAGGATTGGACCAACCTCATGCCAGTCAAACTCACTAATCCAACCAATCTCACATATCAAACTCTCATCCAACCAATCTCATACATCAAACTCACTCATCCAACCAATCACATCAAACTCGCACTTCCAACCAATGTCACACATCAAACTTACTCATACAACCAATCTCACCCATCAACTTCACTCATCCAACCAACCAAAGTCACCCATCAAACTCACTCTTCCAAACAAACTCTCTCATCCAAGCAAACTCGTACGACTACTGATTGTGTCAAAACTCACCTGGCAACCACTGACCCAACAAAGCATGTAGCGCCGAGTAGTGCCGAATCATTCCAGGGGAAAAAAAATTAAAATAAAATTTTGAGGCGAGAATCATAGGAATCGTGCGTAATTTCGGTTGATATATATTTTTTTATTTTTACTAGAAGCTAGTTTAAAACTACTAAAGTTAGTATATATAAGCTTGTACGAAATCACGCGTGATTCCCGTAATCAAAACATACAAAATGGCAACCGTCTCAACGAAGGTTGAATTCTGTGCAAAAATCACCCAAAATTCGTCTAAAACTGGTAAAAAAAAAAAAAAACACAAACATGGATTAGCCACAGTGGCTAATGGGTGGTTTAAAATATTAGCCACAGGTAAGGGGGATTCGCCCTGTGGCGACGTGGCGAGCGGCAGCACACACCCAGGCAACCAACAAGACAAACATGAAGACCAAGGAGCTTTCCAAAGAAGTCAGACATAAAGTTGTGGAGAAACACTGTTCAGGAGAGGGTGTACGAAGATTTGAGTCACTCATTTTCCCTTTGAGTACGGTGAAATCCATCATTAAGAAGTGGAAGACATATCAGGTCGCCAATCCAAACTCAGCTGTCGGGCGATCAGGAAACTGGTTTGGGATGCCACTGTGTACCCAACAATGACTTTGAAAGATCTGCAAGGCTCTATGTCCGAGCTGGGGTTCAGGGTTCATAAATCTACAATATCCCATTCCCTTCACAAAGTTGGCCTCTTTGGACAGGTGGCAAAAAAGAAGCTATTACTGAAAAATACACCTCCAAAAGCTCATATAGTTTGCAAAAAACATCTTAACAATGTAGGCATATGGAGAAAAGTTTTGTGGTCAGACAAGGCAAAAGAACCTTTTGGTCTAAATTCAAAGCGTTACATGTGGCACAAGCCGAAACACTGCACATAACCCAGTCAACACCATCCCTGCTGTCAAGCATGGTGGTGGCAACATCATATTATGGAGCTGCTTTTCATCAGCAGGGATTGGTAAGCTTGTTTGGATGGAAGGGACAATGGACGGTGCATAGTACAGGAGAATCCTTGATGAAAACCTGCTCGAGTCAGCCACAACTCTGAAACTGGGTATGAGATTTACATTTCCACAGGACTATGATCTAAAGCCACACTAGATTGGCTGAATAAGAAGGAAATAAATGCTCTTGAGTGGCCTAGTCAAAGTCCTGACTTTAACCCAATTGAACATTTATGGTGAAACTTGAAGATTACAGTCCATCTGTGATCCCCATCAAACTTGGCAGCCTGCTGCTGACTTAACGGTTAAGGTGGCTGGCTTATGATCTTCGTCTTGAGTTTGAGACCCTGTCGTGTCGTTGCATAACACTAGGTGGGTTGACTCTGCCTGTCATCCTTCCGAGGTCGGCAAAATGAGTATCAGCTTTCTGGTAACGGGCACTGCAGCACCAGCACAGCCTCGCTTCCAGAAAATGATGCAACCAGCAACCACAGGCTGCAAATGAAACGACACCATCAAACTTGGCAGAACTGGAACAATTTTCATGTGAAGAATGGGAAAAGTTGGGAGAGACCTACCCCAAAAGACTCATAGCAGTCATTGCTGCAAAATGTGCTTCCACCAAGTACTGACTGATGGGGCTGAATACTTTTGCAACCAATTAATTTCGATTTGTACATGTTTTTTGCAGGCATTCCTGACATGTAACCTCCTTCAATTATAAGTGTTTGGTTTGGTGTCTTCAGTTATGAATAAAAAAAGTTTTTGTTTGAAAAAATTGTTTCTACATCATTTGTAATTTATCTAAATGTGGTATTATTTGTGGGGGTAAATACTTTTGCAGGTCTTTGTATATATTTATATGTATGAGTATAATTTGGTGTGTCTTATCAAAATAAATTCTCCATTTGGACCCCTTCCCTGCCCCTTGAAGAACATAATGTACAGTCTTGCTTGACATTGTTTCAGATCTGCCAACGGTTTGTGGATGAAATTGACAATGACGCAATTTCTGGAGAGTGCCTTGAATACAGGCAAGCCCTACGCAGGGTGGAGGGCTATTTGCTTCGTGTCTTGCATATGGACCCTGATGGAGATAACACCACCTTAGATGAGGTATGTGTGTTAACATCTTTTCAATTCCCCCATCTTCTTGCTTCCAGTGACAAATGTTTTTAACTACTCCTTCCTGTGAAGTCAAAGCTCTGCTCATCATTCAATTATTGCTCATTTTTGTGCTCTCAGCAGTTTGCCGTCTCCCTGGATGCCGCTCGGAACATGCTGGAGAACATCCGCCAGGAGCTGGCAGCATTGGGTCATGCGCAAGTGGCTAACGGGGATGTGGCTCTTCGGGGAAGCCCACTATTTCAAAGCCATGGGTCTACATGTGTGGGAACTATTTCTTCCGGAATGCATTTGACACAATCATCCGGCAAGACTGATGTGTCACCAGTCAAGAGCATACTGGTGCGACTTGTGCTTCACTACTTTTGTTATGCGTCATTGAATTCTGCATCATCTTTCATTTTAGCACTTGTGTCTTTCTTGTACAAATTCAGATATTTTTTTTTTAATCTCTTAAATTGTGCTTTATCTGTATTTGTCTCCTGTAAAAAAAACTTATCCAGCGTCTCATATTTGTGCTCGTTATGTCACAGATAACCCACCGGCATATCCGTACCTTTCAAACAATCCTGTTTCTATTGTGTTGAAATGCTGCATTCACAAAGAAGGAAGGTCGACATATCGTTGCTAAAATATGTGATTCTTACGTACACCTATCGCAGGGCTCCCCTCGCATGTCTCCTCACTGGGTGCAGCAGCACAAGCAGCTGCTGGAGAGTCTTTGTGAACAGGTGCAGCAGCTTCGGGTGAGCACATGACACTGCTGAAACAGATGGGGTTTTTTGTTTAAAATTTTATTTTTATTTGAATGAGACCGGGCGTAGTGGCGAGCGCCTGTAATCCGGCTGCTCGGAGGCTTGGGTTGAGGATCGTTTGAGGACGGGAGCTCTGCGCTGGGCCGCGCTATGAGAGGGTGTAGGGCAGCCCAGAATCATGGCGGAGCCCAATCCTTATCCCTGTGTCGTAAGAGGCGACCAGGGTTGCGTCAGCAAGGGCATCCGGCGTAAAACCTATGCCAAATCAGTATGCGGATCATAACAGATGATCCGCTCTGACGACCCCTAACGGGAGCAGCCGAAAGACGAACAACAACATTTTTATTTGAATGAGAATATCTTGAACACTGGCTTTCATTCCAAAACGATTCTGTTTGAAATTGTTGAGCCATCATCAAGGGTTTTGTAAACCGCTCCTTCCCAATTCCATATCCAGGCGATGCATGATGTCATCGCTGAGCACCGAAGGAAGGGAGTACTTAGTTTATACTCCGTTTGTGTGTTACTTGCAAAATCGAATACTTTTCAAGTATATTGGTCAGTTGATTTTGTTATTCTGTCTGTCTTTGTCAATCGCCTATAGGTCACAATTTTAAACCGATCTTCATGAAACTTTACTAAGTTGTCGAGGTAGTCCCAACTGAGAAGCTTATTGATTTTGAGGTCAAAGATAGTCTTGAGGTCAACTTTCTGAAATCGTCATTTTTCATTCGATTGACTTGCTATTTGAACAGGATTTGCATATTTCGTCACTGAATTGGGAAACCAACTATTTTGAGGTCAGGACAAAGGTCAACTCAAGGTCAAACTTATAAAATCATCAATTTCAATCTGAAAAAAGAATCAATTTTTATCTGATTGACCTGAGCTTTGATTAAGATTGTCAATTTTTATCTTAATGAAATAGACAATTTGATGTATCCATGGCAACCTTTGGAGAGGGAGTTGGATTTTGCAAGTATCGTGTTCTGCATGACAGCCGGGCGTAGTGGCATGCGCCTGTAATCCGGCGACTCGGAGGCTTGGGTTGGAGGATCGCTTGATGACGGGAGCTCTGCACTGGGCCGCGCTATTAGAGGGTGTAGGGCAGCCCGGAATCATGGCGAAGCCCAATCCATATCCCTTTGTCGTAAGAGGTGACCAGGGTTGCGTCAGGAAGGGCATCCGGCGTAAAACCTGTGCCAAATCAGTATGCGGATCATAACAGATGATCCGCTGTGGCGATCCCTAACGGGAGCAGCCGAAAGACAAACAACAACGTGTTCTGCATGACATTTTTTTCTGTTTGTTTGTTTGTCCGGGCAATATCTCGGCCATCCTTTGAGCAAGGAAGCTGAAATTTGGGGACAAAAGTGAAGATGTGCTTTGGCAAAAACGGAATTTTTTATTTATTTTTGATTAATCAATTAATTACTTAATTTATGATCGATTTATGAATGCCTTATTTATTTTCTTTCTCATCTGGGCAATATCTGTCACCTTTTGAGCAAGGAAGCTGATAATTGGAGATGACAGTGAACAAGTGACTTGGGTATAAAGGGTATTTTTGATTTATTGATAAATCAATTAATTATTCATTTTTCGATGAATTATTTAATTTCCAAAAAGGTACAGATTCAGATGAAACGGTAGTGGTTTTGGTATGCTATTAGCCAATTGATTTAATAAATTAATTAACTTTACGATTGCTATTTATTTATTTTAATTACACAATTAATTATTGTGTACTGCACGTCAAGCCTGGTGTTGGCTTAGTGGTTAGGGTGGTGGCTTGGGATCCTAGGGTCCTGAGTTCAAGTCCCGTTGGCCGCTAAATTAAAATACACCAGGAGGTTGACTCAGCCTGTCATCCTTCCAAGGTCTGCAAAATAAGTACCAGTGTACTGGTAAGGGGGACACTGCATCAGCGGCATAGCCACGTCCCAACCAATGATGCAACCAGCAGCTAGAGACTGCATGGCGGCATCGCCAGGCGCTTTCAGCGCCCCGCCAATGTCACGTGCTTGAGGATGTGTTTATTTATTTGGCATGGGGTGGGGTGGTGGTGTACTTTGAATGTACCTCCACTTGTTTTTGTTTATTTTATGGACTGACTGCTTTGGCTGAATTCTGTTAACTCCTCGTGCATGTGTGTGTTTCTGTAGCATGATGTTCAAGAGTTGAAGAGTGCCTCTGAAGCTGGGATATCTCCACGGCTTCGTCCAGTCGTAGATTGGGGCTATTCTGCAGAGACCCTTTCAGACGGCTATCAGCATCGAGCACCACTTACAGGTTGGACCATTCTGTAATCTTTCCCTTGATGAGGGAAACACACACACACACACACACACACACACACACACACACACACACACACACACACACACACACACACACACACACACACACACACACACACACACACACACACACACACACACACACACACACACACACACACACACACACTTTACTCAGGGGTATTGAAAAATTGATGCAGGATATTGGGTAAGTGGTTGAAAGCAAAGGCTTGTGAGGTAATGTTTACTGGGAATATCCCAAGATTAGGAAATTATATAGAAATTATGAGCAGAGCTATAGTTGTCAACCAATGGCTGGAAGAATGGTGTTGGAGGAAGGTTTTACATTCAAGAACCAGTGGGAATCATTTCAGGGACAAAGGGAGTGCTTCTAGAATAATGGCCATATGTGAAATAGAAAGGGGGCAGCAAGGTTTGCAGTGGGAATTGAGGAAGAAATTCAGGCTTTTTTAGGTCAGCGGAGGGTGGAGAAGTTAAGGAAGGAACTGGTGATGTAATTTGTGATTAGTACGGCCAGGCAAGAAAATAGAATTTCAGGAAGGGAAAAGTTAAATATATTCGATACCAGTGCCAGAAGTTTCAATAACAAGATGGAAGAGCTTGAAACCAAAGTAGATAGCAAGGAGTATGATATAGTTGCAGTAAGTGAGACATGGTTTGAGGAGGAGAGTAACTGGAGGACAGGAAGAGAAGGCTAAAAAGTATATCGGTGTGATAAGAAGGAGAGGATAGGTGGAGAAGTAGCAATCAGGGTAAAGGACAGCATTGGCCTGCAAACTTGCCCTTGCAACAAGGTGCTTCACAGTTCCTCCAATCCCATCACATTACTCCATCTAGTAGTGTATGTCATAACTAATGACTTCAAATAGAGAACTGTAGGACATGTTTTTTAAATTAAAACCCAAGCATATGTTTGGATTATCATTACAAGAATTTATTTTTGAATAAAAAATGTACTTATAATTATTAATTTATGAGAAGAATAATCTAAGTTGTTACATAACCTCGGTTAATGCCCCCTGCATATTCACCATTTTTGGTCAAAGTGGCATTTTCAACTTCCTACAGATAGAAACATATGCATTTATCAGGCATTCTGATAACAGATCCTTAAATTTCATATGCCAGTTTATAAATACAGTCAAAGCTCGTTACTATGCCACCCGTCGGGACCGAGCAAAAGTGGCATAGTAGCGAGAGTGGCATAGTAACGAGATTTTGTAAAAACGGCCTTATTTTCTCAAGTTACCCATCTGTAGTTAATCTTTAGACAAAATTTATTCCAGCAAGTAAAAGGCACGACTGTTGTATAAGCTAAGCGAACGGAGAACATACACACACTAACAGAGTTCACACACTAACATATGGCATGGCGAGAAATTCACGACACACAAAGCTTTCAAGAATCGTCGGCTGGCGCATCTTCTTTCGGCGGATCTCGTGCATCTCGTTGTCTGGCCGATCGCACGCTTGCATCACACCGGGCTTCCCGCTTCTCTGCTGCATGAACTTCCGCACGGTGCTACAAGTGCGCTGGGCTTCCTCGAACGGAACGATTTCCTTCTCGACAGTTACCTCGTCATCCTCGCTTTCCACCGGCTCCTCACTGCACAGAATCTCTCCCGCAATCTCCTCCAGCGTGAAATACCCGCCAGTCGCGAGGCGCTCGTCGGCTTCGAGAAAGTCAGACAGCTCGATCTCCTCGTTCTCGTGCATCTTTTCCTCGGCAGGCAGAGCTTCCCAGATGTCGGGCAGCTCCGCATCCTGTGGCTCAGTTTGGATCTCCTCTTCGATGAACTTGACGCCCGCGAAACAGTTCTGATCGTCGACTTGCCGACCTGCTCCCAAGCACGCCGGGCGGCGTGTGAGAGCATCGAGCAACGTGAACTTGAACTCCTTTCCCTCGTCTATGGCCTCAAGCCGGCGGCATGGCAGGAGCTTCTTGTAGTGGCGCAGGGTTCTCTATGATTCCCTGATCCATTGGTTGCGGGTGGCTGTCGTGTTGGGTGGGAAGAAGACCAGTTGGATGTTGTTCAGCTCGAGCTCGGGAGGGTGGCCAGAGAAGTTATCGAGACAGACCAGCACTCTGCGTCCCTGCTGGCAGTCGTCCGTCACGCACGCAACATCTCCTCGAAAAGCTCCGCCGTCATCACGCCTTCGAGTTCGCCTTGTACTTGACCGGGATCTCTTTGTTCTTGAAGGCACGGGGGTTTCTTGGAATTGCCAATCACCAGAAGAGGGAACTTCTCGCTGCCGCTTATGTTTTGCCCCAACCAGAAGAGTGATCCTTTGCTTGCTTTTCTTTCCTCCAGTACCGCTCTCCCCTGAAAGCCATGGTCTTGTTCGGAAGCAGCTGCCAGAAGAGTCCAGTCTCGTCCAGGTTGAAGGCGTCGTCTGCGGAGAACTGCCAGTAAGGGCCGGAGAACCTGTTGTTGCCACTCAAGAAGGGATTGCGAATCCACCGCTCCAGGTTCGCCCTGTACTGTCTTGAACGTGATGCCGTGGCGCTTCTTGAAATTGCCCAACCAACCGTCGCTCGCCATGAAGTCTGGGATGTGCATCAGCTTGGCCAGTTTCATCGCCTTCTCCTTGATCAGATCGCCGCTGACAGGCACATTCTGTCCTCTTGATTGCTTCAGCCACATGAGCACTCCCTCATCAAGCTTCGGGTCGTGAGCCTGCATCAACTTCATGCACTTCGATGGAAATCCAGCTTTGATTGCAGCCTCGATTGCATCCTTCTTGCTGAGAATGCCCTTCACCGTGGTTCTCTTAACTTTGACGCCCCATTTCTTGCTAATCTCCCTGGCCAACTTGGACTGATTCGGCTCCTTCTTCGCGGCATCGATGATCTCCTTCTTCTCCTTCAGCGTAAAGTCGGTTCGCTTGCGTTTCTGAGCTGACATTATGGGCTGAATTTGAAAAAAAAATGATGTCACTGTTGTACGTGTGCCTGCGTGTCTGTGTGTGTGCTCGCGCTTTTTTGTGTCTCGTTGTGCGTGTTGTGATTGGCTTGTTGTGGCTGGCATCGGGGAGAAGAATCGCGTGTTTTGACACAGTCTGACTATGCGCGTACGTATTGAGTTATGTTGTGCGCAGCTGGACTGTAGTTCGTCGCTTCGCCTTTGGACGTGAGTGTGATAATCGAGCACTGCGCAATACAGACTTTTTCACGACTCGTGCCTTTTAACAGTCACACAGTAGTGGCATGGTAGCGAGAGTAGGGGGTGGCATAGGAAATTTATTTTGTGTTGAATTTTGTCGGGACCGAGCAAAAGTGGTATAATAGCGAGAGTGGCATAGAAGCGAGGTGGCATAGTAACGAGCTTTGACTGTATCTGCAGTATCACTTTGCTAGAGTGTTCAGTTTCAGATTTATAAGCTCATGAACATGAAAAAAGTGAATAATTAGAAAAAACGTGCATGTAAATAAAAATTTCTTTTAATATGAAGCCATGGGTGTTAGATAAAATTATTCAGTCAGTTGACATCTTATATGAGGCAATCTTTCGAAAAAAAATTAAGATCCTAAACCCCTCGCCACATGGTCAAACCAGGGGACAAAATTGGTCAATTTTAGAGCCCTCGGAGGCAAGGGCTTATGGCAAAACTTTTATAATTCATCACCTAACTGTATTATCCCAACAAAAATGTATCTATGGATAGATAATGACCCTATAATCACTGTGTTATGAGGAAAAAATTCTAAGTTCCATATTTTCAGGAGGGCTACTATAGTTTCACCTTATTTTAGCTCGTTTTGGCCCAAAAGCAATTTTTAGGTTCCTATAGAGTGAGAAATATGCATCCCAGAGGCTATCTGATGCCATAATTGAAAAATTTGGATGCCAATTAGTAAATATTTGCAATATTAACTTTCTCGAGGAGTCCATTATAAAATTATAAGCCCCTGAAGTTGAAAAAAAAATGCGTTTTTCACATTTGGCATTTTTAGGGCAAAATTTCAAAGGTCTCTCGAGATAGATATTTTTTAAACTATGAGGAATTGAAAGCTAATCTTTTGCATGGTGGGTAGAGCCATATCGATCTACATTTAAGA
The DNA here is from genome assembly GCF_056783735.1 of Eptatretus burgeri. Taxonomy (NCBI): domain Eukaryota; kingdom Metazoa; phylum Chordata; class Myxini; order Myxiniformes; family Myxinidae; genus Eptatretus; species Eptatretus burgeri. The sequence continues at coordinate 64,122,923 of NC_140965.1, forward strand.
ATTTTTCCAGCAAAATCTGAGGTGACCTGGGGAGGTTTTTGAAATTTAGGTGAGTTGGCACGGAATGACCCAAAATGTAATTCAAAGATATAACAATCCAAAGCGACCTTAAATGTAGGCACACGCTTTTCACTGCTCAAATCAACATGAAGGAACTCTGAACAGGAAGTTCGACCACGAGGTCGATGGAGTGTTTTTTAATAAATAAATTAATTAATTTAAATGTAGGAATGTCGAAGTGACGGGTAGATGAAAACACATGCCCAAAAAATTAAATAATGCGATGTCGTCGAAAAATAAAATTGCACATTTTCAGCCAGCGAGGCACCACTTGAGAGACCGCCCGCCATTGTGCAGCTCTGTCGATGTGACGTGCACATTGTTATATATATATATATATATATATATATATATATATATATATATATATATATATATATATATATATATATATTTATTTATACACACACACACACACACACACACACACACACACACACACACACACACACACACACACTGTTACGGATACCGATGTATTATCTTCTTCTTCTTCTTTCGGCTGCTCCCGTTCGGGGTCGCCACAGCGGATCATCCGTATGATCCGCATAGTGGTTTGGCACATGTTTTACGCCGGATGCCCTTCCTGACGCAACCCTGGTCGCCTCTTACGACACAGGGATATGGTACACCTATTTTAACCGGGGTACACACCGGCCCAGTATACTGGTACTCACTTCGCCGACCTCGGAAGGATGACAGGCTGAGTCAACCCCCTGGTGTATTAATTCAGTGGCCCAACGGGGCTTGAACTCAGGACCTTTTGGGTCCCAAGCCGCTGCCCTAACCACTGCGCCAACACCAGGCTGGGTACCGATGTATTATGAGGGGGTTAATTCTCGTTTCTCCTCTGAAGGACCAGGCCTGGGGCCACCGCTCACAATTAACTTTGTGGTGCAGTTGGTTGCTTAACAACCATGAACGCCAATCAGTTAACCACGAGTTCCAGTGTCCACCATCTAATTTGCCATTTAACTTGAGGTCACGTGGCCTCCTGACCAGGGAACGTGCCCTCGGCGATGCACCAATCTTATCTTGATTAGATCTTAAGTAATGTGGCTGAGCATTTACCGCTGGTGCACGCCGACTATGACAGGTTAATTATTTTAGGAATTATAATCTCCCAGTCTATCTAGGTTTGGAAAATGCTGGATCAATGGAAGGAAATGACAATCACGGACAGGTTGAAACGTCAACAAGGAATTTATTGCAAAGAAAAATAAATAAACTGAAGAACGTTTTTATTTCCTTGTTGATTAAATGGATGAATTTAAATCAATCAAATGTTCAATCAAAACAATCTAACACAAATAAAGAATTCAACAAGCATTTATAGAAAAATGGACAAAGAGCAGATGCTTATCACAATGCCTTACTTAACAATTATATATGAGACACGGGTACCCATCAGACCATTCAGGGGGAAAATAAATCCGGTCTCAGCTTACCAAGACAGAAGTTGTCGTACGCCTACTAAAATAAACCAAAATGTGTGAGCATGCCTTGGTCTACCTCTCCTAATGAGCTCTCCACAGCCCAGCTCGTTTCCGCTGCCAGCACCTAAAGAGGAAAAGATTATCCCATAAGAAAGAAAGGGAACCTGTTCTCTACCCTTCTCCAATGCATCAGAGTTAGAATCCCACCAGACATGGGGATGGGTCTATTCTGCACATGCATTTATGGAAATAACTGTCTGAGGACCTGGATGTTGTGTGCATTACTCTGATCCGATTCTGAAATCCACAAGTATGTGTGCATGCGCACATGTTATCAATGTCGAAGTGACAAATCGTTTAATGGAAGAACATACAAAAAGGGGAAACTTCATGGAAAATATAATTTCACATTTTCAGCGAGCCAGTGGCAATCACCAAGCCGTAATATTATACATGCACCTCCCAGAGATGCCTGAAATGTCAAATTGGTCCGAATTGTGTGGCTATGATGAACAGGCAAAATCATGGCTGCTTCAGACCCCAGTGATGTTACATCGGGAATGCCTTAAAACCCCTTATGGAGCGAGGTGGCCGAGTTTAAATAAGGCCATTAATTATCTCCAAAAGGAGTGCTTTAATTAACCCAACCACCCAGTTTTCACTCTTGCACTTTTCTTGGAGTTTTCTTAGTGTGTGCATGTGCATGCAAAGTTTCAGGCTGCTAGGTTTTATGGTTTTGGAGTTATGGAGGAGACACATCCACTGACACACATGCACACATTGCCTTTTATTACTATGGATTAGGACTTGCTTTATGCCAAGTTTCAATTTTTTCCTTGGTGTGGTTTCGGAGATACAGAGGTCCAAAGTTTTTCCGTTTTCCCAACATGGCTGCCACACCGTGACCTATGATGTCATAATTATCAATAAAATATTCTACATGAGTAGCAACTCCTATGGTGAAAAATTAGTCTCAATCCAACAAGCGGTTAAGGAGAAAAACACAAAGTCTGTAGGGACAGACACAAAGAAACGGACCCAAATGCAACACCATTTCCTCCAACGAGGGTAATAATAAGAAAATATTGAAAACTATGAGAAAATTTCATAGCCCCCATGGTTTTAGTAATTTTGCTGTATGGAGTTAAAGGGCTCGCCCATATTTACACAATTTATGTGTATGCACCACTGACTTGAGTGGTCATGTGACGAGGAAGATTGTGTACGATTGGGAAAGATTGCGTAGGTAACAAAATGTCCACCAATCTGACATCTTGGATCTGATCTTGTTAAAATAATGACATGTTTATGTAATTGATCATTCATTATGTGTTTGTCAAGTTTGAACAAGATTGGTAAATGCTTGTCTGAGAAATGGTTGAGGACGTGTTTAATATCGGGTTTTATTTCTAACGACATTGACCGCCAATCTACCATTCGGCCATCTTTGATCAAACCGCAAAATATAGTGAAGTGCATGTGTGAGCCATCATGCACTCTGCTTGTGCTGAGTTTGAGCAAAATCGAACCATGCATGTTCAAGAAATGGTTGGGGATACATTTAAGTAACGAAATGGCCACCAGTCAGCCATCTTGGATCTGACGTCGAGGAAAAAAAAATGATGAGCATATGTAAGCCATCATTCATTATATGTCTGCGAAGTTTGAATATGATTGGTAAATGCATGTCCGATAAATGGTTGAGGACGTGTTCATCATTGTTTTTTTTTTGGGGGGGGGGCGGGGGGGGGTGGTTTACAACTAAAATGGCTGCTAGTCGGCCACCTTTGATCGAATCGTGAAATAAAATTGTGTGCTTTTGTATACCATAATGTGTTGTCTTTGTGCAAGGTTTGAACAAAATTGGTCCATATATTGTTACGAATCTGGCAGCCATGAGCACTCAACATTCAGGTCCCCGTAGCTCAGTTATTTCGTTAAGTAAATGTGGATAGATAGCTCCCTTTCCCCTATGTCTAATGGGAATTAAGTGTGCATGGTGCTGCGAAGTTATTTTATAGATAGGATTTTTACCCCAACAACAACAACCCTCTACTCGCCGCATTGCCTGCGCTCTTCGCGCGCTCGCCGGCATGCGGGCATGTGCGTAGGCGGAATTCCATGCCCCAGGCGGTGTGGATTTCGCACACCAAATATGGTCCCGAAGCATTTCGCTCTGGTTTGGCCCCAAATATGGGCACGGAGCGCTTCGTTCTGGCTTCGCGACCAAAGCCGGCGCGCTCCTTTTCAAGTAGGCGGAGCCGCGACATGCCGTCCACCCAATGGGATCAGGTGACGGGGGAGCGGACCCGGCCCCAAAAACGACGAGAAAAGATTGATGATTGCATCCCGTCTGCTCGAGTGCTCTTCTGTCTGGATCTGCGGCTGACTGCATCCCGCGCATCCGAGGCGTCTCATCTGGCGCATTACAACAAGCGGTCGACCATCTCATCACGGGAGATCACCTCGTCTCGCCTCCTCTGGGTTCGGCTGCCCTGGTCCATTCTTTGGCGCCTGGTGCTCCGGGAAGGTGCGGTCATCCATCCGCGTGAACGCGGCCAGGTAGCCAGCCATGTTCTCTTCCCTCAGCTCATCTTCCCTCCCAAGCTGAAGGGGCAATAAAGACCTTGAGGTCCATCTCTTTCTGGTGTGTGTGTGTGTGTGTGTGTGTGTGTGTGTGTGTGTGTGTGTGTGTGTGTGTGTGTGTGTGTGTGTCCGTGTGTCCGTGTGTCCGTGTGTCCGTGTGTCCGTGTGTCCGTGTGTCCGTGTGTCCGTGTGTCCGTGTGTCCGTGTGTGTGTCCGTGGGCCCTGTCTCTAAGTAGAATTGTTTAAGGAATTGCTTGTACATTTGATTCCCTTCTTTATTCGAATAACTCTGCCCTTACGTGCTCCCCTCGTCCCCCGATTATTGTAAATAAATTCCCCTCTTGTTGAATGTCCCAGCTCGTTCCGTCATTTCTTTTATTGGCTTGACTCGGTGCGTGTTGAGAAATAGCAAGGCAGTAAATTGTTCATTTGGACCGACGGGCCTTTGTTAACCATCCGCTCGGGTTACACACGGTTTGGGCACGGTAACGGCTCGTCCCGCTCGAGGTCTGTCAAGGGTGTTAATTCCCCGGTAGCCGCGTGGGTACTTGGGTATATTGAAGTTTGGCAATTAACCCTACCCCACATGGTCGAATTATTGGTGATTCATGGTCCTGTAAGGGGCCGTGCTTTTCGGACTTATCTGAGGGTCACGACCTAAATTCCGGATGTTCAGTGGAGACGACTCTACTGCTCCACCTCGCGGTCGTGCTCACCAACGAGACCCAACCCCACAACAATATGTCCGAGATATGGCTACAGACGGACGGACAGACACAGACAGACAGACGCATGGACAGGTGAGACCCAATCCATCAGCCCCCGTTTCGGACCAAGTCCAATGGGGGCTAGTAATTAAACCAAACAAAAGGAAATAAATACAAAATTTAAGCGATACGTCGATAATCTGGCTGGACTCAGGATTAAGGATAGAGAGAGGAAAAAAAGAAAGAACAATTCTGTCGCAATAATCACTGCCCAAAACAAGAAAGGGCCTTCTGCCAATATCTCAAAATAGGTGCTCTCTCTGTGTCTCTTGCTCTGTCCAAGGGGGAATGATAGACACATGAAAATGGGGTGGGAGGAGATGGAGAGGCAGAGACCAATGATGTTAACATTCACATATCTATTTCCTGTTGAATATTTCCAGATCTATTGCCTGTTTGACAAAGAATTGCAGTTTCACTGGATGGATTATTTCTTGCTCCTAATGATAGTTAGTGTTCAAATCCAAATTTCTGACATTAAAAGTTCCAGCTGATAAATTGAAAACCTCGTAAGTTCATTTTCTCAAAGTATAACTGAAGCAATGTGATTTGGTTGACTAAGAAGATCAGTGAAGATATGAGTAGGTGGTAGCATATGAAATAATACGATACAAAGGCTTTGATGATTAATGACACTGGTCTGCGTCATTTCAGAGGTCTAGGTTTTCTCAACGGTCCTCATGTTTTTTTGCATGCTGAATTTAGAAATGTATCATTTCGCTCAATCAGGTCAAGTTTTTTTATGCTATCTCAATTTTAAGGAAAAAAAAAAATAATCAAAATTTTTGTTTTTTTAATTTGCATTTTTTAAAATTCAAAATCAGACTTACATTGACAGAAAATGTAGAAACTATATATAAAATGATGTACAAGTACCGTTAATGTGAAATTCAACATTAAAAAGACGAAGGAAAACAGCAACTGCTGGAGCGACTGAAGTTGGGTGTTGCCAGAAACAACGATTTATCTATATTTTTCTGAAATTGAAATGAAAGTAATTGAGAAGGCACTTTCTTCCACATTAAGTGTACTTGTGTGTCATTATATGTATAGTTTGTACATTTTCTGTCAATGTAAAGGCCCAGTCACACCTTGACGTTTTAGCCAGCTTATGCTGATTTTTGAAAAATTTGTCTAAAGCGCTGGCGCACGTCTCTCTAAAGCGCAGAGACGTTTTATGATTGTATAAAAAATATTTCGTCCGCCGCGTCCCGGCTCGTCATGTGACACCTCGCGCGAGAACAGACTCGTTGTTGAGTCACGTAAAGGTTTTGCGTGTGCGCGCTGACGTCATCGCGCTCCTCTTCTCTGTGGCCGAGATACGACTTGATCGACACTGAAAAAAAGTGAATTCGACCTGAAATTCACCTTTCGATTATAGATGCCCCTAATTTGATTTTGCTTCTGTCAACCTCTGGCAGAGATGACCGGCACTCCCGCTCGGGGGTATTTTTATATACCAATTCCCCTAAACGCTGCCAATACGCCATTATATGGTAGTTGTAAGTTAGAAACACGTTCATTTAGTTCTTTGGTCGTCCGGAAGACGTCAATCAAATACGTCTACATACTTCAATGTGCGTTGGAAATACGTAAGGAATTGGTTCAAACCACGTTACTCATAAGTTAGAAATAACTTTTGGGTACGCTAGACATTAGCTCGACGTGTTTCGACTTATGAGTAGCTTACAAGTAACTTTTGTCGACGTGTGCCAACGTTCGCATATCGTGCGTACCACTTATTCCCATCGCATGCGGAACGTGTGAGGTATACGGCAATCACGTCGTAAAATTTTTAACACGTTTAAAATCACAAGACGTACTCCACTTTCTATGACGTATGATAGCATACTTTAGTGTTCTATTCACGTATACCAAACTTACCTATACCGTATTCGACGTGCGCCAGCGTTTTTGACGCATTTTTCAGAGGTCGGCATACGCTGGCAAGATCGCCAAGGTGTGACTGCGATGTTGACACTTCCATTTCTGTGGCAGTTATGATTTGAATCATTGTGCGGCAGCCTTTTAATAGGCTACGCCACGTGATCGTCGGCGATACGTGCAGCGCGCTATGCATAAGTTAGACTATCGTTGGGCATAGGTTGTGAACGCTGACAACAGGCTAAGCATTCGTTGGTATAAGTTATCTATAAGACAACGAAACGTTCTGTGTCCATTACTAATATGTTATGCATACGACCAACTCGTTATGAATACGTCCGAATCTTTAAAAAAAAAATCAAAAGTTCAACGTAAGCCATACATTTTGATACATTGCCATTGCTGGCTAAAACGTCAAGGTGTGACTGGGCCTTAAGTCTGATTTGGAATTTAAAAAATGCTAATTAAAAAAACAAATTTTGATTTTTTTTTTTCCTTAAAATTGAGATAGCATAAAAACTTGACCTGATTGAGCGAAATGAGATACATTTCTAAATTCAGCATGCAAAAATCATATGATCCGTTGAGAAAACCTCGACCTCTGAAAAAAATATTTCAAATGCAGCCCAGTGCGATTGATCGTAGAATGAAGCTGGAACTGTTAAAGCTTGAATTGATTTTTTTTTTTGTAAAGAGTTTATCATTCTTTGATTATATTTGTTTTTTTTTTACTTTATCATTGAGGCTGAACTCACAATTCTGTATTCTGCATTACAGTATCGACTGGTGCTCCAATGTTCTACAGCCAGTCACCAGGGTATAATACTCAGTACTTGCTTCGTGCTGCAACACCTGCCAAGGTACATGATTGTTTGTGACAGATCTTACCTGCAGCACTTGATTTTATAAGCTACAGGCAGGGGTACCCGGCATTGCCCGGTGCTGTTCTAATCCTGTTGGCATTTTGAAGAAATCAATATATGTATATATTTTTTTTTCTATTTTTTTTTTTTTTTTGTGGGGGCCGAAAACGCTTCCCAACACTTATAAAGGAATGGGGTTGGGAATCATTTATTATCCCCTTTTTACATCGCTGCAAAGGCTAGGCACTATCATGCATTTTTTTTTTATCAATAATTTATTTATTGTATTTATTATGTTGTTCATTATTCAATTTTTTTATGTTATTCTTTTGTTCTCTCCCCCCCCCCCCCAAAAAAAAAAATCCAATTTCAACTTTTAGTTTTTGTTTAAAACTCTCCCTGACACTCATAAATGAACATCTGAAAGTTTTACGAAGACCTGTTGGGCCATCTCTGAGAAATATGGCGACACACACAGACAAATGGCTCTCTTATAGTAGAAACGAGCAAATACCACCCATCGATTCACTGATGGGGATACTAAAGGGGGGAGGAAGAAAAATGGGGAAGAGGGAGAGAGGGGTGGCGGAGAGTGAAGAGGTGCAGGAGAAAGAGTGGAGAGGTGGGGGAGTGAGGAGGGGTAGGGAAAGGAAGACTGTGTGAGGTGAGAGGAAGGGAAGGCAGGCATATGGTGATGCGTTAATTATGATTCACACTTTCATCAAAATGATTCTGCATCGAATAGCACTGAAGATGGAAACAAAATAATGTCTGAAATCCATTTAGTACCGGTCATACGATAAACATGGCCCAGCGACGAGTGCCGGCTGGACGCGTCCGGGGACTGACGCAGAGACAGACGGGAGGGGAGGGTAAGAGTTGTGGGAGGAGAGTAGTGCTTCACTGTATTGGGAGTGAGTTGAGAAAGGACGAGATCTACATATATATATATATATATATATATATATATATATATATATATATATATATATATATATATATATATATATATATATATATATATATATATATGTTTCGATATAGTTTTTCATATATATTTATGTACATACTCTACCGGTCAGAAGTTTTAGAACACCCCCATTTTTCCAATTTTTACTGAAATTTAAGCAGTTTAATGTTTCAATGTACTCTGAAATTAAAGCATAGAACAAATAAACAATTGCAGATAAAAAATAAATCATGGAATCGTTTTGTTGAACAAAATTTAATCAAACGTTTTTGACTCATCAAAGTAGTAGTCCGTTTGCCACCCGTACATGTTCTGTGCTCAACCTTGTTATAATGAGAAGTGTATTGTTTTTTGATGGTTTCGTACTCACATGGGTCTATAGAGAAAATTTGGCTTGGTTGCCGAAGTGGCAACCTTGGGGAACTCCGCTAATTTGCATAAATCCAAGATGGCCAACACTGATGGGGGGGGGGGGTGGAATATAACTTTTCAACCAATTTACTTACAATCACGTGTGATACCTCTTTTCTGTATAATTTTGACTTGAGGAATCGATTTCTGAGGTCAAATTTGTGATTTGCGGTCAATTCAGGGTCAAAGGTGAAGTTCAAGGTCTTTTTCGGCCAAAAATGAAATAACATAATAATAATAATGACATTTTCAGAGCGATGGTGGTCAAGCGTTTATTTAGTAACGTCGATCACTCCCATTCATCATCAGAGCCGAATGCAAGATCAAGATGTTCAGTTTCCTCATCATCTTCCACATCTGCTTCTCCTTCCTCTTCCATTTTATCTTTGTCTTCGTCTCCTGTCTTGAACGGGTTGAAGCAGGCGTCACGACAAACACAAGCACAATAAACAGTGCATGATATCTTTGGTGACAGCTGCAACGTTCAGTTCCGCACGCCTTCACCGCCGCCTTACAGCCGCACCGCACTACATCCGTGAGATCTTGAGGTCCTGGGGGCTAATCGGAGGTTGCTGGTACTGGGGTGCCATCTTTTATTTCTCACTCATACTTCATGATGTCAAGTTCAGGTGGAGCCTGCTGGTCAGCAGATTTTGCAAGTATGGTCTGCATCCCTGGCTTAGCGTGGCCATACTCCAGCATACCTGCGGGATGAGGTTGCTGGAATTCATGTGAGAGGACATGGGTAATGTGTCGACCATTGGGTGTGAATACCTGGAGATCGAAGTTGTCAAACCACGCGAAGATGGCGCCAACGGTTCTACACAACCCCATGAACTGGTGGAGAACCTGTGCATTGTCACCTAGTAGACGAGCGGCCAATTTTCGGAATCTCAGGGCCTCATCATACGAGGTCGTGAAGCCATGTTCATGAAGGGGTTTGAGAAGTTCGGAACTGCTGTGCCGGTGCAACAATTTGACGGCCAGTCCTAATGTTGTCTGATTTCTGGTTCCTGTAACGTGACTCTGAATTGACTGGCTCAGGCTCAGAGATTTCTAGGTCACTTTACCACCGGAGACCAGGTCCGAAACCAACTTCAACAAACTTGGGCTGGTCGCCTTGATTGTGTTGGCCTGTGTAAACTCTGATTGATAGGTCATAATTGACACTGCTGTAACTTGACCGACCGTGCCTCATGCTTGATCTTCCTCACCATGGAAGCAATGCTCCTCTCATCCGTATCATCTACCTTAACTATCTTGAGACTTTTCGCAACGGACTCACGGAAACCAACAATGGCAGCACAGCCATCTACCCAAACAACGATAACATCCTTACTCATGCAGTCAGTCAACTTGCTTAACATGTCACGTCGAGCGAGCTTGCCACCTCGATCCGAGTACAGGGAATGCAGTTCAACACTATTCCATATTCTGGACCTGTCTCGGTTCATGTACTCAAGACTTCCTTCAGAGCATTTTCATCTGCACTACCAGTTGGCAAATCGGCATATGTGGGGACTTTCGTGAAACTGTTACAGCAGCGGACGTGGTACTTGCACTCAGCAGAAGGTAGATCAGAAACAAAAGCAAGGTGCAACTTGACCCTTCTCGTGACATCATCATTACGCTGCTCAGCAACACCAAGGAGCATATCGTTCATAGTTGGGAGTGGGTTCCGTTCTGTGTCAAAATGTTCTTTGGTCTTATACTCACGAACGCGGTCCCATCTTTCTGGGTGTCTATCATCAATGGGTAAACATTCCTCACTACAGAACATGCAATCATGTTTGTATTCAAACACACCTTTGTCAGCTACCTTTGTATGAGGCCTTGTAGTTGTCCTTACACCCTCATCTTCAGCCTTTCTTTTCTGTGACTTTCTCACTCTCTCAATTTTCTCTTGATGTACAAGTATAGTAGCAACCTTTGTGGCAGGCTATGCTTGCCACATCTCCACCAACATCAATAATGTTCTGTGGCTTAGCCTGCAGAAACCCATCTCCACGGGATTTGGCGCACGAGATGAGCTTCTTGATCCCGATCTCAGTGAATTTCGTTTCTTCTCCGTGACACACTGGGAGAAGACACCTTGAGTCAGCCATCATACGTTTCTCTGAAAAGAAGAAGAGGTGAGATTAGAATCAATGGGATCGTTCATCAACTATCGAGTAGGAGTGATCTGCAGTTGATGCAGGGGTCAAAACGTTTTAAACCCCTCAATAGTCCAAAAATGACATTGAACTTGACCTTTGACCCTGAATTTGACCCCCGAACCACACAACTGACCTCAGAAATCGATTCCTTACCTCGAAATTATATGGAAAAAAATGTATCACACGTGATTGTAGGTTGATTGGTCGAAAAGTTATTTTCCACCTCCGTCCGCGGTGGCCATCTTGGATTTATACAAATTATCGGAGTTCCCCAAGGTTGCCACTCCGGCAACCAAGCTAAATTTTTTTCTATTGACCCATGCAAGTACGAAACCAACAAAAAACAATACACTTCTCGCAACAACAAGGTACTCAACCTGGCAACTGGACTATAGCCACCTTTTGCAGATATAACAGCCGAACATACTCGTGGCATTCTTTCTACAATGGAAATCGAATATTGTTCGGAAAGTTCTTCCCAACACTGTTGCAGAAGTTCCCACAAATGTGTTGCACTTGTAGGTTGCTTTGCTTTCACCCTTCTGTCCAGTTCATCCCAAACCAGCTCGATGGGGTTTAAGTCTGGAGACTGTGCTGGCCATTCCATGATTGAAGCCTACCGTCTTGTTCTTTTCTTCTCAGCTAGTTTTGACATAGCCTGGAGGTAGGTTTTGGGTCGTTATCTTGCTGTAGGATGAACCGCTGACCAACTCGGCGTAGACCAGAGGGTATTGCATGGCGCTGCAAAATGCTGTGGTCACCCTTTTGGTTCAGGGTGCCAGTCACTCTGTGCAAGCCGCAAACTCTGGATTCAGCAAAAGAGCCCCAGATCATCATGCCTTCTCCATGTTTGACAGTTGGTGTCACACACTGAGGAACCATCCTTTCGCCCACTCGACAGCGTACAAAAACCCTGTGTGATGAACCGAAGATATCAAATTTTGATTCATCAGTCCATACGACCTTCTTCCAGTAGTTCACTGGAAGTGCTTCATATCCCAGGCAAGCCCCTTTTTCTTATTTTGCCATCTTAGCAATGGCTTTCTTACTGCAACTCGACTTGACTTGTCAAACTTGCAGCTTGAAGTATTCTCTTCACGGTTGAAACTGAGACTTCCATATTTCGACCAGTGTTAAGCTGTGCTTGAAGCTGTTGTCCTGTGAGCTGCCGATCACGCAAGCTGTTGACTCTCAGAAACTAGTCTTCTGATTGTGTTGTGGCTTTGGGTCCACCAGACCTCTTCCTGTCAGAGTTTCCTCCAGTTTCCAAGTGCCTTTTGATGGCATAGAAAACTGTACTCACTGACACCTTGGCTTCTTTGCAATTTCTCAAAAGGAAAGACCGATACTTTTAAGGGTTATAATAGTCTGTCTGTCTTCCTTTGTTAATTGTCTTTTTATCGCCATTATGATAGCAATATATTGTTACGAATCTGGCAGCCATTTGCACACAACAGCCAGAGTTCAGTTATTTCGATAAGTATGTGTTTATAGTTTGGGTCCCGTCCCTATGTTTAATGGGTGATTAAGTGTATGTGCGCTGCGAGTTTTCTTGTTTTAGTTGGTTTTCTACGTCAATCCACTTCACACCACGGCGCCATAACCCACGTGTTCAAGGCTACTGATGTGGGCGGAGTCCCCTCGCCTCAGGGCCGACTCCGCCCCAGCCAGATGGAATGTTCCCCTTGTCCAATCGGGGGTGAAATCACCTCAGGGCAAACCCCGCCCCAGCCAGATGGGATGTTCGCCTCGTCCAATGAGGGGAGGATACCGATCGCCTGACGCCCCGCGACCAATCCGGAGGCGAGTTACCTCAGAGCGGATCCCTCCACCCGTGTGGGGGGGGGGGAGGAGGATAAGAAAGGTGGTCGTGTTGGGGGTCGGGACTCTGGTATGCAGTCGTCGTCTGCGGTCTTGGTCTGGTCTGCGGTCTTTTTCGGGTTGCTCATGGCGGAGGTGTTCCGTGGTGCTCGTATCGTTGTTCGTGGTAGCCAGGATCGTGGGCTCGTTGAATTCCGGGTCGTGGGTTCGAGTCCCACTGTGGTGGGTTGGAGTCGGTGAAACCGCACGAGGCGGCCATGTACCCGGACATATTCTGACCCTCAGCTCGCCTTCCATCCAAGCTGAAGGGCCGAATAAAGATCCACGAGGTGTGTGTGTGTGTGTGTGTGTGTGTGTGTGTGTGTGTGTGTGTGTGTGTGTGTGTGTGTGTGTGTGTGTGTGTGTGTGTGTGTGTGTGTGTGTGTGTGTGTGTGTGTGTGTGTGTGTGTGTGTGTGTGTGTGTGTGTGTGTGTGTGTGTGTGTGGCCAGTCTGTAAGTTGAACTGTTTAAGTGATTCCATTGTACATCTTTATAGGCCATGGGCTAGACAGGGCCACCGTGCACCCCCCCCCACCTCCCAACAAAACTTTTTTTTTTTAAGTGTCTGGATATGCTGAATACGAATTTGAATGTTAACATTGAAAATATTGGGATGCACTACCTCTTTTAGCCTCATGAAGAGGGTACCCTTGAAAATGAATTTTCGTCATTTGTGCCAAAAGCGATTTCCGTACCCAATCAGAATGGCTTCCAGACGACCCATTACACTGTCAGACTATGCATATTATGGCTTCTATGAAACATATTCTCATGCTGGTTCCATGTATGTGTCTAAAATTAATATATCCAAGAGCTTATATAACATGTTGAGTACATGTACTGTTTCGTCTTATTAACCGTTCATTACTGTGTTGTAGAAGTTTCAATAAAGCTTATTTTTAAGACTTTTTTTTTTTTCTTCTGCCAAATAGTCCAGAATAAGAATCTGACTTAATTTGTTATCCATATATATAGTATCCAAATACAATTTAATCCAGATAACATGAACACACATGATGTTATCACATTATAAACAACAGAACGGTATTCACAAAATCAAAAGCAGAGTTCGGTTTTAAAAATAAAATAAATTGCTGAGAACATTATTCATGTTAATATCGCTGGTATATTCTTTCTCACTCTAAATAATATAGTAATGTATTTTACAATACATATTAATGTGCTACATTCATACTTATTTCCCAAATTCTGATTACAAACAATGATTGAAACCAACATTATATTTACATATAGTAGGTAATAAGTCTGTAACTGTTCCTTTTACCAAGCGATAACACAGTATATCTTTCATATACATATTTCAAGATATTTCTATTGATATATTATCATGATCATACAGTTTCATTGTATTAATCAGGTAAGTAACAATATCATGAGATTTTACTGTCATCCATTTCAATCAATGTCAACAGCTAATGATTCAGCTATGTTCTTCAATCTTGGTCAGACTCTGAGCTGTCACCAGGTGAGTACTCCTGTTCCTCTGGTATGCTGTCATCGTCATCTGATTCATCTCCATCATCACTGGTGTTCACTGATTCAGCAATATCTGTCAACTGCTGTGGGAGAACACCCCTCATACCAGAGAGGCTCCAGTTTTTGGTTGACAAGTGCCCAACCGTGTCCGTCACCAGCATCAGGGATGTCAGGGTTGGCAATGTGGGCCTTCTTCCATATCCCAACCTGGTAGTTCACTCTCCTGATCCTCTGGCTTGCCTTCTGTGTCCTGTAGCATGATGCCATTCCAGTGAGGTTGTTCAGTAACTGGTCAAAATTATCAAATTCAGAGTGGAAAATGGAAGGGGCCCCTGGTGATCGAATGATTTGTGTTGACAGCAGACTTTATGTTTCAGCAACAGCCTGAGCAAGGGCAGTTTCCAGCTCTTGTGAGAATGAGTAGTTTTCTGAGTGTCCCATTCGGTTCAGCAAGGTTATCAATTTTTCGCTCCTGAAAAGGTGACGAAGTGTCATGCATATGAGCATATGCTTCGGGAGTTTCCATTCCCCATTCGATGCTGCACGACAAATATCTTGCCCAATTGAATTCACGAGCCTGTGCATTTTCGACGTGTGAGGAGTTGGTTTGTCTGATATCAGGTAATTCAAATTTTTTTCCAATTGTGATGGAATGACAGCTGTCATGTTTCCAAGGTCCTGGGCAGATGGAGGCCATTTCAAGTCATCAGCTTTTGTGAAGCTCTCCAGAATCACTTGACGTAGGTAATTTCCAACATCCTGGATCATTTCCCTAGAACCAAGTTCATATGCATATCGAACTGTGTCACTAATGTCACGGTGAGAGCTGTAGACAATGTAAGACTGGAAGTTGCCTCTTCTGTTTAGTGTGCAGAAGGCCAGTATGTCCTTGTATTTGTCATGTTTCTCCAGCTTAGCTTTGAGGATTTCTCCACGAAATTTGGGAAGTTGGTGCATTTCAGGTGAGAGATATAAATTTCAGTTATCTCTGACAGTTTCATCATAGTCTTGCTGATGATGATATCCCTGTCGATTACTTGGCATACAGCACCAAACGCCTCACTGTATGCCTCTGCTCGTTTGATTTGTTGCTCCTTGTCTTCTATGCTTGTACTTCTCCATTTGTTGGCATTTTGTGTGTATTGAACCCTGCAGGATTTGTGGTATTTAGCTTCTGTAGCAAACAAATCATGGCCTCTAATTCTGATCAGCAACTTCTCATCTAATTTGTCCTCAGCAGTTTTGAGCACCGTTCTCCATCCATCAAACTCAAACTGACTTAAGCCCTCAGTAGTCCATGTCCCTTTGACTTTCACTTTCTTCCGTTTCATCGAGTGGCAGAATATACAATCGGGTGAGAATAGTACCTTGTCACCAGCTGAGCCCCTCCGACTT
This sequence comes from Eptatretus burgeri, assembly GCF_056783735.1. Classification (NCBI taxonomy): domain Eukaryota; kingdom Metazoa; phylum Chordata; class Myxini; order Myxiniformes; family Myxinidae; genus Eptatretus; species Eptatretus burgeri. Next base: position 64,138,808 of record NC_140965.1, read on the forward strand.
AACTTGGAACATGATGGTTCAGATGGATCATAATGACTGGAAAGTCGATTGAGATTCATAGTGAATCTATGGTAACATTCTCTGTGATATCCATCACCTTCAGTAATGGTGTTTGGTATGAGGTCACAGATAGCAGTCATTCGGTGAACAGATTCTAATGGCTGAGACAGTCTCCTGTCACGTATGTCCTTCAACCTGGCAAGTCTTTCATCGGATTCTGCATTTATTGATAATGCCACGAGAGGTCCATACTGAAGCCCAGGGATGTGTATGATGCACCTGGACTTTGGCCTTGTCCCTTGGCCTCCACTGCCACCATCCTTCGGGCGTTTGGTTGGGGGGGCCTTCTTTCTCTTGACGTTCTGGGTCAGAATTGGGTCAGACATCACTTTGCATGGTTGCACTCAGCTTCTGTGAACCGGCAAATAGATAAGAAAGCCAACATTAAAAAAATTTTAAATGTCATATCTGTGATTAAATTTAAAATTGATAGTTATTTTGCAATTCATAATTGACTTAAGTGATTGTCTTTGACCTAAAAGAGAAAACTTAACTACATATTTGATGTTAATGTCAAAATAAATTAATTGTATCTTAACTAACCTGTTGGCTTCAATGTAAATGATGTGAATAATTCTTAAGTAATCTGCAAATGAATATTTGTTGTTGAAGTTCCTTGAGGGGGAGGTGTCTGTACTACTGCTCCAATGGCCATATTCTGCACATTAAAAATATAATTATGTGGAGGAAAAAAATTCACACAATACCAATTTCAATATGAATATCTTTGTTCATGAGAAATCAAGCTTTCTCTTCAGCACCAAGTCATTTCTGTGTCAGGTATTGACCTCGATGGAGGTTCTGGTCATAGTTAACAAACACAATGAGATTAACCATATGCAATTTAGGATGTGATAACATTGCGGGTATCCAAGATATTGGACCCATTTTAGCATCAAGTGGAATGCAGTTGGCAGTGGCATGTCACCTCGGTTAATTAGCAGGATATATAACAAGAGACAGGATAAAATAAGCTTTATTGAAAACTCTACAACACAGTAATGGGCAGTTAATAAGACGATACAGCACATGTACTCAACATGTTATACAAGCTCTTGGATATATTAATTTTAGACACATACATGGAACCAGCATGAGATTATGTTTCATATAAGCCATAATATGTGTAGTCTGACAGTGTAATGGGTCTTCTAGAAGCCATTCTGATTGGCTACGGAAATCGCTTTTTAGTACACCAGCCAAACATGGAAAAGTCCTCTTGAAACGATTTCTAGTGCATTTTTTGTTAATAGCAGGCATCCATGCTGGATCAATCAGTCATAGGGTGGGGAAGAAAATGTAGGTGGATGCCACCCTCGATTTTGACCTTAAAGGTCATTTTCAAGGTCAAATAGGTCAAATTTTGTGTTTTTTTACATTGTGCATGAAATAACATCAACTTTTCCTCCTCTATCCATATAAACTATTTATATTTTCAAAAACATGCATTTAGCCTGTTTAATTAACAAGTGAATTTTAAGTTTTACACATATGTGTATGGCATTCTGAAACACAAAAATGTGATTTTCTCGAAATGTGTTTATTTTGCATGTTAAAGTAATTTTCACACCGAGTCTTTTTGGTTTAAACTATCACACACATTCAATATACTAATTTGTCACTAAAATCCTAAACAAACTTTTTTTGCAATGGCCACTCGCTTTATCTTTAATTAAATACTGTATAGCCCCCTCGTGTGGCAGTCAGATTTGTTCTCGTACACCAGCCAACATGTGATTTTATTGTGAATTGCTTGTTTATAACAGGCATCCATGCCAGATCAATTATAGTCATCGTGTGGGAAATAATTTAATGTTGGTGGATGCAACCACTTATTTTGACCTGAAAGGTCATTTTATCCTGGACTTTTCCCCGTTGAAAGCTCATTTAATGTTTATATTTGCAAAAAGATAGTTTTTCTATTGCTGAAGTACACAGTCTCTGCAACATGCAACATTGTGTATTATATGCCTTAATGTACGGCCCTACATGTATGATGCGAAACAGCAAACTTTTTTGATCTGAAAAAGGGATATACGGTTTCGCCATTTATCCATCATTACAATGTGTTTAAAATATTAATTAAATTAATGTGATGTTGCTGAGTGTGACCAGCTGGGTGACACAACGGAAAGGGAACATACAGTATTGGGTGTGTCGCATAAGCCTACATGTACATGCATGTGTATCGGCATGAGGCTCTTGGTATGAATCTACTGGCCAGTTGGATTACAGCAGTCAATCGCATCACATCCGCAGGCAAAAGTGCACCTGAAGTTCTCTCTGAAGCAACTACATCGAGCTGTTCTGCATTTTGATTTGCATCCACAGGCTACCAGCTCCAGGCAGGCTTTTGGGATTGGGGGTAGCCTTGTCCACACGGCTTTAAGGCAACCGGACTCCTTCCTCCAAGCTAAGGTGTCTGTAGGCGATGAGACATCTATGTGTTCCTGGTCTGCTTGCAACCAAATCTTTGCCTGATAATTGGCGCGTGTAGCGTGAAGTTTCAGTGCATCCCTTTTCGGTGGTAACATCTCTAGTCCCTTCTTAGTCTTTCCAAAGAGTTGGAGCCTGGCATGGTTGACGGTTCGTTGGTCAGGTATCCCATACAGGTGACACACAAACTGTTCAATGGGTGCAAGGTCTCCATCACGACCGATCCCCTTGACAAGAAGTGGTTGGCTTTCAAATGCTTTCCAGCATGACTTCTTTGCATGGCCACTGAAATAAGATGTTGTGTCACAACCGGTTAGCCCATGGAAGCTGAGTAGGTTTTCCCTCACAGGTTGTGTAAGTCTCTCAGATACGGCATGTAGTGGGTAACATTTCTGATTCTTTGCTGTTCCAGACACCATCCACACTTCGGATATTCTTGTTGATACAAAGTGTATCAGAAGTAGCATGACATCTGTGTCTCTGCAGATTCCGAGCACTCTTTGGTATCCTTCATTAACTGCCTCACACGAATGGAGTATCAGCCTGGTATCAGCCTCTTCATGGTTTCTGTGAAGCCTGGGGTCATCTGTCCATGTTGACCTTGCATCAATAACATCTGTAAATCCGCCTCCGGTTACCAGCTCAAATCGCCAGGGCAGATCTTTACCTTTCTTTATGATTTTCTCAGTTAAGAAATTAGCAAGATCAGCTTTGTTCTCATCCAAGGCAATGAACTGGACCCAAACCTGTGGGAGTGGGACATTGGGCCCATCGATGAGCTTGCGGATTGGTATATTTTTTTTCCCAGTCGCTTTGCGCGAGTCACTGCCTTGATGGAGCTTTCCCCGATGTAGCGATCAAATACTACATCAACTCTTGTTCTATTCTGTCCAAAGTGACGACAAAACTGACACCCAACAGGCTTTCCTTGAGCTTGGATGAGGGTGTGACCATCTATAATTATCACACATGTCTTCTTGTCAGCTTCTGGAACTTCAGGAGGTACTTGTAGTCCTGCCATCAATATGTTAATCAGCTCCGACTTTGAAGCAGAGTTCATCTTCCCTCCAACCTTGGCCAGAGACAGTGGGATTGGAGAGAGTTCATTCTTGAGAATGGTCACCATTTCCAGTGGTCACCGGGCGGTGACAGCATTGAGCAATCGCTGCAGTAGCTTTCTGTCAGCTTTGGTTGTTTTCTGTACATTCTGTTTAGTAGATACATTTGCCTTGTACAAATCAGCGAAGGTTTTTGAGTTGTGCTTCCTGAGTGTATCATGAAACCCGACAGTTCCCTCAATCAGCCATAAGAACGTTTCTTTGGACATAGTACTGCATCAACGGTACGGGGCAATACATGTGTAATTTGACCCAAATGTGGTGTGATGGTCCGTTTTACAGCATTCTGTCATTCCAAACACAATTTTAGTATGTCCTCTGAATAGTTGTTTACCGATTAACAATATGGTTTAACTCAAATCTAAATGTGGAATTGCCAGGCTCAAACTTAGACCAAATAAAGACTCCCCGTACACAGTGTATACCAGCCGTCAAATAAGACATCTAAATGCCCCGGTCCCGTTTTCTTAATGGGCCCAGATAATTGTTGTGTGTGTATGTATGTATATGTATATGTATATATATATATATATATATATATATATATATATATATATATATATATATATATATATATATATATATATCTCTAACCAACACATGTCTATTTTTTTTATCAAAGTTACTCACTTTTGATGTGCAGTTTGCGTCAATTATGTACACTGCCTGATAAAGCATGGCCACAACACCAAACCGCCATGTTGGAATTTCTTTGAACAAATCTGCCACAAGAGGGGGCTATAAAGTGTTTAAGAACAAATAAAACAAGTGGCCATTGCAAGCAAAATAATTGTTTGGCATTTTACAGTGACAAAGTAGTTTATTGAACGTGTATGATGGTTTAAACCAAAAGATTCGGTGTGTAAATTACTTTAACATGCAGAATAAACACATTTCGAGAAAATCACATTTTGGTGTTTCACGATGCCATACACATATTGGTAAAAAATAAAATTAACTTGTTAATTAAACACCCTAAATACATGTTTTTGATATTAAAAGTAGTTTATATGGATAGAGCAAGCAAAATTGATGTCAATTAATGCACAATGTAAAAAACAAAATTTGACCTTATTTGACCTTTTGACCTTGAAAATGACCTTTAAGGTCAAAATCGAGGGTGGCATCCACCCACATTTTCTTCCCCACCCTATTACTGATTGATCTAGCATGGATGCCTGCTATTAACAAAAAATGCACCCCAAAGTTAAAAAAATACATGTTGGCACAAATGACAAATTCATTTTTGAGGGTACCCCTTTTCATGAGGCTAAAAGTGTTCGTGCATCCCAATATTTTCAATGTTAACATTCAAATTCGTATTCAGCATATCCAGACACTTCAAAAAAACATAGTTTTGTTGGGAGGTGGGGGGGGGTGCATGGTGTCTCTATGTAGCCCATGGCCTATAATTCATGATGAAGTCTGCTCTGTTTCCCTCCCTCTTACTTTGTAAATAAACCCCTGTTAAATGTTCCAGTTCATTGTCCATGTTTTCTATCATTGATCCAGCATGGAGCGGGCTTGAGAAATAGGGATGCCGTTTGTGCCGTAAATTGTTATTTGGACCGGCACGGCTTTGGTAATTCCCGCTTGGTTACACCGGATCCGAGTCGGTAACAGCGACTCGGTTCGGACAAAGCCGGCCGAGGGTGTGGCTTCCCCGGTAGTTAGATGGCGTGAGTATTTAGGTAAATTGGAATAGACAAGTGGACCCTAACTCACGCCGTCAAAATATTGGTCACCACGGTCCTTTAAGTGACCCGTCGACTCCGGAGTTATCCGGGGTGACAACCTTCAATTCCGGTGTTCGGTGGGAGACGGCCCAACTGCTCCATAAAGCGGTGTTCCTCGCTTCCGAACCCCGGCCCACAACATTATGACTTCATGCAGTGCAATATTGTCCCAATAATGCTTCAGAGGGTGTAGCAACACAGTCTGTCCCAACACTGCTTTTACACAGACAGAGGGTTTGAAACTAATCAACAAAAGTTGGGATACCTGTTGGAATTGTTTGCATCAACTTTCAAGACATAATTTACTTCCATTGCTGCAGAACAGCTGGAGTTGCTAACACATTACTTGTTCCCTGAAAAGGGTCTTTTTCAACAACTCTGAAATTTACATTATTTTTCAGTTTTTGGTAACCTAAAATTTTTTTTTTCACCTCTGGCAGTTTACCGCAAAGCTTTGTACCATTTCAGGTTATTCATTGGACTTGGACTGCGTAAATTTCAGTAAAAACTGAAAAAATGGGGGTTCTAAAACGTGTGTGTGTGTGTGTGTGTGTGTGTGTGTGTGTGTGTGTGTGTGTGTGTGTGTGTGTGTGTGTGTGTGTGTGTGTGTGTGTGTGTGTGTGTGTGTGTGTGTGTGTGTGTGTGTGTGTGTGTGTGTGTGTGTGTGTGATGCGATGCAATGAAAAATGTAACAACTTATTGGATTGGACCCCCGGTTCATGACCAGGGGATGGAGAATTGGGTTCACAGGGGTCAAAACAGGAAAAAATATTTAACTTAAAATTTAATATTTTGTTATTCTTTGTGGAACTTTTTGCCATCTTCCAACTTTGCTTTAGGTGGGAAGCATTGGGATTTGCGACGGCATGCCATCAACTTCGCTCTACTTTAGTTTAAAGTGCCATGTCCCATGGATCCGCTTTCCACATATTTTTTTTTCTCCATCTGTCATTTATAATTATGGTATCCCTTATTGGCAGTCGTTGGGAAGCATGGTTAATATAATTATATTATCTCTCACCTGAGGCCATTTTTGCCACAAATTATATGCACTTGTATCTAATTTTTTTTTAATTCATTGATCTATAATTCCAGGTGTGTGTGTGTGTGTGTGTGTGTGTGTGTGTGTGTGTGTGTGTGTGTGTGTGTGTGTGTGTGTGTGTGTGTGTGTGTGTGTGTGTGTGTGTGTGTGTGTGTGTGTGTGTGTGTGTGTGTGTGTGTGTGTGTGTGTGTGTGTGTGTGTGTGTGTGTGTGACCGCTGTTTCTTGACAACCACTGGTCCGATCTAATTGAAATTTGCCAGGTATATTGCTGGGGACCTGAGTATGTGCCTTTTCAAGGTTTGATATTAATCGGACAAGTTATGGCCATTTATTTATCAAACCAATGACAGGACACGTTGCTGCGTAGGCGTGGCCGATGGGGAAGAGATCCTCAGCCGCGTTCCCCATTACGGGTTACAACGTACGGACTTCTGGATAGTGATGACTAACTGTATTCTAATAATTTCTCGATTTCTTATGTGCATTTATAGATAAACACAAAGACCCAATCCAGTCGTCGTTTACGAGAGTGAAGGAATGTCCTGTGTGGTTTTTTTTTGTTTTGTTTTTGTTTTTTGCATGTACGGCCACGTACGTATGGGTATGTACTAGCAACTTAAAATAAATTAGTTTGTTGAGCAAAATACTTCAGCTATTTTAACTAGCTTGACAGCATTACTGACATTTTCATGAATGCTTTTAACTTCATTGCAAGGCTATCAAAAACTTGCTTGATCAATAAGTTGTAAGATTTTTTTTTGTTGTTATTGGAGGATCAGTTTGAGCTCCCTCTTTCATGTCCCAAACCATTTGGAGTACATCTAATGTTTGCACTAGTCTTCTACTCTTTGACAATTTATTCCTGATGTTTGTTTGCTTCTTTTTTTCACATTGCTTGATTCCATTCCACTGCTCATCCTTTGTTCCCTGCTTGCTTCTTCATTGGTTTAATGGTGCCTCCTTGTGCTGCCTGCAGCCTTCCATCTGTGCCCTTCCACGTATAACATCTCAACAGCAAGGCTTGTCCTTTCAACATGCTGGCATAACTCCTCCTATCTCGGCTCCCTTCTCCCAGTCTCTCTACCCATACGAATATGAGCCAGCGACTGCCGGTGCTCTTTCTCCTTATGGCCGAGACTACTACGAACCTCCAGAAGCTGCACAGAATCCAGTGCTCCCAGAGCCGGGTTTCTTCACAAAACCTCCAGAAGTTTCAAAGCAATCTACGGGCTCTGCTCTTCCCACAGGAAATGTTTTCAACTTTTCCATGTCATCCGTTTCTCGGGCAGAACCTGAGCCTCATCCCTTTGCATCTGCAACTCCTCGGACACCAGGACATGAACGAGGCTCGCTTTTGACTGGCACACCTATTCGCACAGATATTAGCGTAGTTCCAGAAAGGCAATGTGCTGACAAAGGCAAGGAAGGTGGAAAGCCATTTGAGAGAAGGGGTCTGTCCTTTTCTGAGCTTGCGAAGAACTCGGTAAATCAGTCCGGTTTTGAACAAACACAGCCATCTTTAGGATTCAAGGATGCCGGTAAGCCAATTTTTAACTTGAGCAAAGAAGTAGATGAAAGCCAGAGTGAAGAAGAAAAGGATGCAGTTGTTGAAGATGAAGGTCCACACTTTGAACCCATTGTTTCACTCCCAGACAAAGTGGATGTCAAGACGGGAGAAGAAAATGAACAGGAGATGTTCAGCTGTCGTGCCAAACTCTTCCGCTTTGACACAGAGACAAAAGAGTGGAAAGAGCGGGGTGTGGGCAACATCAAAATCCTGCGGCATCACGTATCGGGGAAAGTGCGTCTGCTAATGCGTCGAGATCAGGTGCTGAAGGTCTGTGCAAATCACTACATTACACCTGAAATGACCCTGGTTGTCAATGCTGGCTCAGATAAGTCTTGGGTTTGGAATGCACAAGACTTTGCTGATGAGGTAGCCAAACACGAGCAACTTGCTGTGCGCTTTAAGCAGGCCGAGGACTCGTTGCGTTTCAAAGCATGTTTTGAAGAGGCCCAGGCACTGGTGTGCTCTGAGAGAACAACTGAAGTGGCTCACGGTCTGGAGTCAGTACAGCATAAATGGAATGGAATTAAAGGTGCTTCTGAGAGCTCAGTTTGGAAAAGCTTTTCCTCACAAGGCAAATTTGAGGCATTTGGTGCACAGTTTGTCAAGAAGGAGGGTGAATGGGACTGTGATACATGTTTGGTGAGGAATAAACCAGAATACATGTCTTGTATTGCTTGCCAGACAGCTAAACCGGGTGCTCGGTCCGGTGCAGAATTTGTTCCCAGTCATTCCTCTTTTGGATTTTCCCGCACCTTTGCAAAGACTGATGGTCCGAGTTTCTCTTTTGTGGGTCCATCTAATCCCAATCAAATGTCCTCGTTTCAATTTGGCTTTCCTGAGTCTTCAAAAGCTGATACAAAATTGAAGCAGCCTGTGTCATCTGCAACTTCAGAGGTGCCAACTCATGCCATTGGTGAGCAGTTTACCAGGAAGAAAGGGGAATTGCATACTGAAACATGTTATCTGAGAAATGAACCGGATGCTGCAGCCTGTTTCTGTCAAACGGCTAAGCCAGGTACTGCTTCAGCTCTGCAGCCTGTTCCTGGACATTTCTCTTTTGGTTTTGGCAATGATGCAAAAACAGAAAAGACTTGTGTTGCATTTCCACGTTCATCTGACACAGCTCAAATACAGGCTGGTAGGTTTAGCTTTGGCATTCAAGAACCCCCAAAAGATAAGTTGAAGCACCCTGCTTTCGTCACGGCTCCAGCAGTAGGTGGGGTGCATGGCTTTGGTGCAAAATTTGAAAAGAAGAAAGGTGAGTGGGACTGCGAATCATGTTATGTGAGGAATAAAGCAGAAGACGTGGCCTGTGTAGCCTGCAAAACATTCAAGCAAGTTCCTCAAACTGATAATTTTGCTCAACCCCCTAGCAAAAATGGAGGTGAGGCTTTGAAGTTTGAAGTTACCTCAGGAAATAGTAATGACAACAATACCATTGGGGGATTTGCATTAAAATCTGAAGAAGATGGTAAGAATGCAAGTGCAAAATCTGTTCCAGAATCATTTGAAATTTCTAATTCATTCCAAAGTTCGACCAAATTTGGTACAAACAGGGAGTTACTTCCAATGTCTCTTCCCTCATCACAAGGTGCAGAGAAGCTGTTGCAGTCTTTCAACTTTGACACAAATGTTACCGATGCATACCAGGGTGCCTGCAAACCAGGAACGGCATCTACGTTGCTGAAGATGCTCGCAGATGATCATGACAAAGTTGAGGATGAACATGAAGAGGAAAATATTTTGAACAAGGCAACTTCTTTTTCCAGTTTTGCTGGGCTGGACTTTTCTGGCATCTCCTTATTAAATATGGCCAAAAATACCAGTTCACAAAGCACAGAGACAGGAGTCAAAAGTGATAGTACAGTTTCTGCTTTTCTTGATGAACATCAGACTTTATTTGCCACAACAGGAAAATCTCCCAATATCTCAGGCCAAGAGGATGGAGACGAATTGTACAAGACTGATGAAGATGATGGAATTCATTTTGAGCCAGTGGTGCAGTTGCCAGAGAAGGTGAGCCTAGTGACTGGTGAGGAGGAGGAAGAAACTTTGTACAGCCAACGTGCAAAGCTCTACCGTTTTGACCAGTCATCTGGACAGTGGAAAGAACGAGGCATTGGAGACCTCAAGATAATGAAGAACATCAGTAATGGCCGCACACGGGTTCTGATGCGACGTGAGCAGGTCCTCAAAGTATGCGCAAACCACTGGATCACGACCACCATGACGCTCAATCCGATGCCTGGCTCAGACCGTGCGTGGGTTTGGTCGGCACACGATTATTCTGAGCAAGAAGCTCGAGTTGAACTCTTAGCAGCAAAGTTCAAGACTGAAGAGTCTGCCATTGAGTTTCATTCAAAATTTGAAGAATGCCAACGAGGATTGCTTGACATTCCACTGCAGACACCACACAAGTTGCCACCACCTGCCAAGGCTGCTGAACTCATTCAGAAAGCCGAGCGTATGAAGTCAGAGCTCAAAGGCTTCAAAACACAGTTTGCTGCTGTTGATGCCAGTCAAAGTTCAAGACTTGTTCCTTCACAAGTTGCTTTTGTGCCAGGATTATTTATGGGTTCCACACCGTCAGGAAAGCAAGGCGAACATGCTGGCACTGCCTCTGAAAAGGATAATTACAATCTCCATGATGGGGTATCTCTAAGTGAAACGACACAAACAAGTTTTGACCAGAGTCTCTTCCGCTTTGGAGAGACCACTGAGGGGTTCAGCTTCACCTTTACACCTTCCCTGAGTCCTGGGAAAGCACTGGGAGCACGTGCATTTCGGCTCTCTACATCTGGTGGAGAAGAGGAAGATGACTGCAATGATGAGGTTCAGGAAGAGAGAGACAGCCTGCACTTTGAACCAGTTGTGTCACTGCCTGAACTTGTTGATGTGAAAACTGGAGAGGAAGAAGAACAGGTGGGCATTTTATTTATTTATTTATTTGTTTGTTTGTTTGTTTAATTTAAAATTAAAAAAAAAACTGTTTCTATTTTATGCAAGGCTGATGGAAAATTGGCTAAATTTAAATAAAATCAAATCATTAAACATTCTTCTCTCATCAGTCATTGCCCATTATTGCTGTTTGGCCTGAGAGTTGATTTTAAGAAGAAGAAACTACAAAAGTCTTCCAACTCACTTCCTTATATGTAAACTTTCTGAGTTGCTTTCATCACTATAAAAGGCACCAATAAACATTTTTAAATGGGAGTATAAAGGAGTTTGATTTAAAAACAAAAAAATTCTTGACTTGAGTTATGAAAGGTTAAGATTTGATCGTTTCCTGCCAATTCCAATGCAACTTATTTGTCAATAGGTGGTGTTTTCTCACCGAGCCAAGCTGTACCGCTTTGACCAGTCAGTCAAACAGTGGAAAGAACGTGGAATTGGTGATATCAAGATTCTGCAACACCAGCTCACCAAATGCATCCGCATTATAATGCGCCGTGAGCAGGTGCTCAAGCTGTGTGCTAATCACTGGATCACACAAGGCGTGGAGTTGGAGCCAATGGGGGGCTCTGATCGGTATGATGTGCACAACATAGTATTTGCTTTTGTTGGTCACTTACAAAATTGTAAGTGTTGGTTGGTGCACAAGGTTTTTGTTGTTGTCATTGTTTACATGGATCTTGATATGTATCGCTTGTGTTTTTCTGTGGAAGTCTATTTCCCAAACTCTCACCATGCCATTTTATCTTCTATTTTTAATGTACAAAATCTATGCTCATGGAGGAGCAGCGTTACAAAGGGTAAAAGGCAATGTGCTGATATTGTAGCATGTGGCTGAGAAAGAGAAAAGAGAAACTAACAGGAAAAGAGGAGGAAGCAGTAACATGCAAGTAAGAGGGTTAGGTTAGGTAGGTTTAATGGGGGTATAAAAGAGCATAGGTTTGGATAGAGGTTGCATTAAGATGGTGGTGCTCTGCATGCTTGCAGCTCTTGAGGGAAGAGTGGGATTTAAGTCTCTGGAAGACAGTTTAACAAAAGAGAGAAAGGAATGGAGATGAGACTTTTTACCCTTACCAGAGGAGAGGGTATTGCAGTTGTGCCCATTTGTTACCCTCACCAGAGGAGAGATTATTGTATTTGGGTCCGTTTGTGTGTCTGTTACTTGTGAAAATCAAAGATTTTTCAAGTATATTGGTTAGTTGCGTGCGCTATTCAGTTTACTTGGCGAAATTTTTTTTTTGCCAAGTATGTTGGTCTATCGCGTTTGCCTGTCTGTCGCACGATTTTTGGCGACAGTTTTCAAACAATCGTTCCAAAAATTTTTGTGTATGTAAGTGACCGGCCAAAGACAGCGACGCTTAATTTTGGTGAAGATGCGAATCTGGATCTGGATCTGAGAATTTTTTTGAGTGATTCTTCACCATTGAGAGATGGGGCCAAAAGGGATATCTGGCACAATATCTCAAAAGGTTATGGATGGATTCCGACAAAACTTGCTGGATATGTTGGGTGTGTGACGAGGACCAATTGATTCAATTTTGATGAAGATCCGAATCTGTATCCGTATACAATAATTATTTAATCTTTTAAAAAAGTGATTCTTCACCATTGAGATATGGGGCTAAAACGGCATTGCATGACATCTCAAAACATTGTGGACGGAGTTGGATGAAACTTAGACAAGTTGGGAGTGCCACGAGGAAGAATGGATTCAATTTTGGGGAAGATCCCAATCCAGATCTGGATATGAAAATTATTTAATATTTAACTGATTTTTCACCTGGCTAAAAACGAATATTGCATGATGCCTCAAAAAGTTGTGGACGGATTTGGATGAATCTTGTTGGACATGTTGACTGTGTGACAAGAACTAATTGATTTGATTTTGGCGAGGATTCGAATCTGAATTCGTGAATTTTTCAAGTGATTCTTCACCATTGAGAGATGGGGCCAAAAATTGTAGCTGGCACATTATCTCAAAAGGTTATGGATGGGTTCCGCAAGAAACTTTGTGGACAGGTTGGATGTGTGACAACGATGAATTGATTCAATTTTAGTGAAGATTTGAATTCAGAACCAGATACGAGAAGTTTTATCAAGTGCTTCTTCACCATTGAGAGAGGGGGTCAAAAACTATGTATGGCATGATATCTGAAAAAGTTGTGGACGAGTTATGACGTAACTTGGTGGATGAGTTGGTATTGTGACAAGAACAAGCTGATTTGATTTTGGTTAAGGTCCGGATTCAGACCCGATATATCAGTGGGATACAAAATGTAAACTGTTCAGTCTGGCGGAGGTATGCGCCTTACCGAGTACCGTTCTGTTTCACCAAGTATCACTCGGTGATTTTTCATCTGTTTGTTACTTGAAAAATTGAAGATTTTTCAAGTATATTGGTCAGTTGATTTTGTTATTCTGTCTGTCTGTTTATCGCCTGCAGGTCACAATTCTAAAGCGATCGTCATGAAACTTTACCAAGTTGTAGAGGTAGTTCCAATTGAGAAGCCTATTGATTTTGAGGTCAAAGGTCATCTTGAGGTCAAATTCCTAAATTCGTCATTTTTCATCCAATTGGCTTGAAATTTGAACAAGATTTGCATATTGCGTCACTAGATTGGAAAACAAACTATTTTTGTTATCAAAATATCAACTCAAGGTCGAACTTCTAAAATATAATTTAATCTGAAAAATTGTTAATTTACAACTTATTAACTTGAAAGTTGAACAGGATTTGTATCGTCCATCACTGAATTTGGAAAGCAACTATTTTTGAGATCAAAAGGTCAAAGGTCAATTCAAGGTCGAACTTCTAAAATAAATTAAAATCTGAAAAATAATCAGTTTTCATCTGATTGACCTGAGCTTTGATTAAGATTGTCAATTTTAATCTTGATGAAATGGACAATTTTATGTATCCATGGCAACCTTCAGAGAGGGGGTGGATTTCGCAAGTATCGTGCTCTGCATGACGTCTTTTTCTTCTTGTTTCTTGTTTCTCTGCTTTTTTTGTGTGGGTGGGGGGGGGGCGTTGTTTGGCCTTGGTTCATCAATTAATCCTGGATTAGGTGGGGTGGAGAGAGCAGATTGATGGATTAACGCAGGACAAGAGGCGGTAAAACAATGGAGACCAATCTATCTGCGATGTGAGAGTAAGTCTTTGTGCTTCAGACTCATTGCTGTAGATGTCAATAATGTTGAGTACTTTAAATTCCACCAAATCCAGGAGAAGACACCTGATGCTGGGTATCTTTTTGTGGTGCAACTGCTAAAAGTTGAAAATGAGGTCTGAGCATTACTACTGAATAGTTAAGTATCACAGTTTTATTCGTTTATTCTTTCCAGGGCTTGGGTCTGGAATGCGCTTGATTCTTCAGATGGAAAGGCGAGCTTGGAACAACTGGCAGTGCGGTTCAAGCAAGCCGAGACTGCAGCTGCCTTCCATTGTGCCGTAGAGGAAGCGAAACAGGCTCTCAAGCAAAACAAACTGATGGACTGCTTCACACCAGTTCAAGATGCTTCACCCCAAATCAACGATTCGGCGAAGGACCAACTAGTGGAGCAAAGTATGAAGACTGCAGATCATACTCCAACAATCAGCCAAGGTGCTGTTGATTCAACTGCAGTTGTTACAACAGCTGATCTTTCGCCTTCCTCCAAAACGGTAATTTCTCCACCAAAGTTCATTTTTGGGACTGAATCGCTTAAAACTTTGTTTGGTCAAGGGTCAAGTGGCACTTCCTCAGCTCCTCATCCCAAGCCTTTCTTTACCCACGGTTTATCAAGTTCCCCACAAAGTGTAGCACATTTTAACTTATCACCTTCACAGCCAATTTCTGCTGCCAGTTTTGATTTCAAGGCTTCATCTCTAACTAAATCAAAAGCTGTGGGTATGGAGAACACTACCATGACTCCTGGCTCTACGCTCTTCCGTCTGGTTGAACCAGGTATGTAAAAATAAATAAATATTTTTTTGAATCGACAGGATTGTGGAGTGAAGATAAGTGACAAGCTCAGTGTGGAATGCTTTGTGATTTGTGCAAACTGGAGAGAATCATTGAGTTGCTTTTGTGTGAGGTCCATCTTGATTTTGTTTGAGTGCTTCAAATTTAGATTGGACTTTGTTTATATATTTTTTTAATACATCTGCATGTATACCGGTAATCATAAATCAGACTCGGTGGCATAATGGTTGGAGCGTCCACTCTGGGTCTGGGAGGTCGGTGGTTCAAACTGTGGTCGAGTCGTAACAAAGACTTAAAAAATGATGGGTGTCGCTTCCTTGCTTGACGCTCAGCATTTAAAAGCAGAGCATGGACAAACAACACTGACAAGCCAATAGCAAACCACCCAGTATCACCCTTGCTAAGAAACTGCTTCGGCAGCACCGATGCTCTGCAGAGATTATGATACATGAAATCAAAATCAAATCATATGCATAATCGTAACGGGAAGGGCACTCGGTATAGCGCATAACCGCCGCCAAGCTGATTAGTTTACGTTTTGTATCCCACTGATGGGATCGATCTGGATTCGGAACTGAACCAAAATTTCATCTGCTTGTTTGTGTCACCTAACCAGCTCGTCCACCATGTTTTGTCATAACTTATCCCCAACTTTTTGATATATCGTGCTATATATATAGTTTTTGGCCCCATCTTGCAATGGTGAAGAATCACTGAAAAAAATTAATTAATTCCCTATCCAGATTCAGATCTTCACCAACATCATATCATTTCGTCCTGTCGCACACCCGATCTGTCCAACAAGTTTTGTCTGAATCTTGTCCATAACTTTTTGAGATATCCTGCACACAGGCAGTGGTGAAAACTTTACCTACGTCCATCACAGATGGTGGAGGTAATAATGAAACTCGATACTCTTCAAGATATTCTCCAGCTATGGAGACATATTTGAGTGAAAGTTTTTACATGTTTTCAGGTTCGAACATATAGCCTTTAGAACATGTTCAGAGCCAATGCAGAACACCAATGTTCCTTAAATTCCCCATTAGTCAAAAGCCTCTGGCTCCGAAGGTGCTCTCTTGATGCAGATGTCCTTCCTCGGCAAGTATCAACATCATCATCAGCCAGTTGTCTGTAAATTTCAACGTGGTTTTTTTTTAATGTTGACCAGGTATTTTCGAATAATTCGTTGTTCGACCCTAATTCTGTTGTCTCACTTTGCCACCATCTTTATTTTTGGCATGTGCATTTTAGCA
Source organism: Eptatretus burgeri (assembly GCF_056783735.1). Classification (NCBI taxonomy): domain Eukaryota; kingdom Metazoa; phylum Chordata; class Myxini; order Myxiniformes; family Myxinidae; genus Eptatretus; species Eptatretus burgeri. The sequence goes on from NC_140965.1 coordinate 64,154,944, forward strand.
GGAAACATGTGATCTGGGGTCTTTGTGATCAATAAAAATTTAATACTGGAGATAGAAAAAGCACACAAAATTAGATATAGTAATACCTCTCGAAGCAATAGAAAAAATATATAATACTATGTGGAAGGAGCACACATACGATGACAACATGCAATCAATGATCCCTTTTCATGTTTCACTTCATTTTACATCCTTGTTTTGATTCATAGATCGACATGTAATGTTTTTGGAGTGCGACACGCTGTGTTTTGATTAAATCTGTCAGTGAATCGACGGAGGGATGCTTGTCCACGATTGAGCAATGTTATTGATTTGTTTTCAAGAAAGGAAGTTTATCAAATGTATAATTCGGTGTGTTTGACAACTCTGTTCTTCATGTTACACATGCCAAATTTTGAGTGAGGTGCATTTGGGTGAGGAACAAGTTTTTACAATCCTGATAGTTCTGTGAAGAGTAAAGAAAGCATCATATTTTTACATTAGACTTTGTGAAACTTCCTGTTATTGTTAATCATGACTTCGACAACCTTCAGACATGTCAGTTTTTGTTGGCTCGCGGGCACCAGCAGTGACCACTATTTTCGTTGTGTATGTGTGTCTGTCTCTCTGTTTGTGACTCTCTCCAGAGCATAGCTCCGTGACGTTTGTTGCGATATTGATGAAACTTGGACGCAAGCTCGATATCATGGTCTAGTTGTGTCTTTTTGTATGAGGGGCGCCCCACGCCCCTTGTGGGCGGAGCCACGCCCACTTGAACTTTTTTCTCTTTTTTTTCTCGCAATTTCATTTCCTGGAAGCTGTGCGTAATGTCCATAAGTACAACATGTAAAAAATCCGATTTGATTTAGTCAATTTTGATGGAAGAGAAGTTTTTTTTACCTTGGGGCTTCCTCAATAATGCCCGTGAACCATCGTCGCCTCCCGGCTTCTTTTTTTATTCTCACAATTTGACTTCTTTGTTGCATAGTCGTCTAGCGGCTTCTGTTATCCTTTCTACTGTTCTGACCTTAATCCTCATCATTCTCTTTTCCTGTGCT